>NC_041232.1:2931407-3026045 GCF_002837175.3 Physeter macrocephalus | reverse complement strand
CAGACCTCCCAGAGCCCTGAGATGCTCAAGGTGCCCACGTTCATTGCACCTTCCAGGGGCCCTTGGCGCGTGGGCTGCTGCCCTGGCTCATGTGAGCGGCACCTAATTTTTGCAGATTTGAGCTCTCATGCCCACTCACCGCCCCCCCCCCGCCCACCCTCTGGGAGCTGCTGAGGCAGACGGATGGAGTCATTGAGGGGAGCTAAATTCTCAGGAGAGGCACCAAGGTGCATTGTGAGTTTGGCCCCCGTGAGCTTAAAATACACTATGTTTTCTAGTCCCAAGAGGTTTCCCACAGCCTGAGAGGTTGGGAAGGTCATCTCCAGGCCCCTTCCCATTCCTGTGCTGTGTTTTCTGTTCGCTCAGAAGTCTCGTACTGGGATTAACCACAGCTTCTTTCCAGAGACTATTTCAGGCACACAGGGACCTTTTATCCACATTTCTCTTGGTACCTTGGACCAAATCAGCAGTGCCTTTGACACGGTTGTGTTGAAAAATGACCCACCCACTAAAAAGCTCTGCTTACTTCCTGGGCAAGGACGTTTGCAAAGTCAGGGGAGGGGAGGCTGGGGTGGAGGCAGAGTGCATGCCAGCGCCCTGCCCTGGCCTCCCCGAAGCTGAGTGCTCTTCTTTCTGACCCACCAGCCCCTGCACGTTGTTTAACTGCTCCAAGAAAGCTGATCTGTGCACCCAGGGGGGGCGTTGCCAGTTGCCTTGGTTTGCAGGATCCTCTGTGTCAGAGGTTCTCAACCAGCGCTGTTTTTGTCCCCTGGAGACACTTAGCAATGCCAGGGGACCTTTTGGATTGTCACAGAAGGAGGAGAGGGTGCTGCTGCACCCATAGGATGCTATTCAACATCCCAGGGTGCATAGGACAACCCCTTAGAATAGAGAATTTCTGATCCTAATGTCAGCAGCGTCATCCAGGGCGAGCGTGTGCTCAGTTGGCCCCATTCTGCAGGCTGTGGCCCAGACACAGCCCTGAGGTTTGCCACATCTGGGCTTCTCAGCGGTGAGAGGAGGTTGAGAGCTCTGCTGAAGGTTCCTGACCGTGAACTCGCTGCCACATCAGAGCTGCTTCATCTGCCCTGTGGAAAACGTGCTTTTCTCTTTGCAGAACCTGAGAGCCAGAAGCAACAAAGATGCCAAGGACCAAACGACCAAGAACTCTCTGGAAAGTGAGTTCTCTGTGCCGAGGCCCCTGCATGCCCCTGTGGTGGCAGCCGCTGCCAGCAGACAGGAGCAGCCAGGGCACCCAGCTGGGTCACACTCTGGCCCCTCTGCTGCTCCAGATTTCCAGTAGTGGGGGGTGGGGTGATGGGGAGGGAGCAGCGCTGGCCGTGGTGGGTGCGGAGGGACGGGGTCAGGACCTGTTGCCACCAATGGGGGGTGGGGGGTGGGGCAGGGAACCAGGAAGAGGTGGGAGTTATCTGACACCCACAAAGCAGGCACTGCCAGGCATTTACAGTGTCATTTTGTTGTCCCAATGGCCCTGCAGGAGGCTCTTGTCTTCCCTTGTTTCAGATGATAAAACAGGTTTAGAGTGGAAAGGACCGTGTAGAACGCAGATTCAGAGTGGCTGGGCAGGGGTCAGGGCCAAGCAGTCGGGCTCCTGGGCCTGTGTTTGCCCTCATCCCTCTGGGCAGGGTGAGCTCAGGAACAACGAGGGACTTCTCGTTTCTGGCTGTTAGGGTCTTGGGAGGAGTTACGCTCACAGAGAACAGCAGATGTGGGCCGGGGCCACAGCTACACCGCCCTCTGAGCCGGTTTCCCCCATTTCTGTAAAATGGGGATAACAGTGCATGCCCTGCACTAGTCGTGGGGGTTACGGGCGGAGCTGCACCCTACATGTGAGAACACATGAATCGCCTGTGCCCGTGATGGGCTGTGCCCACCATGGAGAAGCGGGGATGACCCTGGCCGGTTGGGGCTCCATGCTGCTGGCGTCCAGGGGTCCAAAAACGCTTATAAAACCAAGAGCCGCATCTCAGCATCAGGCTTGGATACACATGGAGAGTAGCGTGCTGGTCCGCACCCCCTGGCCTGGGATCTGCGCTGGCGCTTCCTCCCCAGAGTGCTGGCCAGCTCCCTGACCCCAGGCCGGAGGGCCGTCAACAGGGAGGCCTTTGAATGCTTGCTGCTGAGTCAGCCACTTGGGTTCTCATCAGCCCTGGACCTGGCACTGATGTCACAGACTGAAGGCTCACAGCCATGTTTCCGACCTTCCAGGAATGCATCGGGTTCAACCTTGTCACTGAGCGGAGGGGAGTTGGGGTTCCCAGGGGATGTGGAGGCTGGGGCTGCCCCCACCTCCACCCTTGCAGTGAGGGTGGGTGGGCAGGCAGGCGGTCCGCCTTCTCTCACCCTTAGTCTCTCCGCAGCCCTGCTCTACAAGCCTGTGGACCGGGTCACGAGGAGCACACTGGTCCTGCATGTGAGTCCCTCGGGCCCGGGGCCTCCTCGCCCTGGGGTTCTTGGCTTCTGTCCTGGGGCTGACGCTGATGTCTGTCAGTTTTGCCCGCCTGCCCCCTTTTCTGCCACACACCTGTACTGAGGATGCAGAAGTGAGGCACCTCTGCCATCCTTGGGCTCCTGGGGGTGGGAGAGGGGAACGCAGCAGGCTCTCCAGGTGTTCCAGATGCCTCATCAGAGCGGGTACAGGTAGGGAGCATCCTGTCCCACATGGGCAGAGGCTTGCAGGTGGAGAAGCTTCCCGGGGGAGGGGGCGGGGACACATAGCACAGGTTGGGGCACCAATGGCAGGTGCATCCCGGGGCTGTGGTCAGACCACATTCTCCAGCCGGGAGAGTGTGTGCGGAGAGGGTGTGCAGGGAGGCCCACCTGGCGGGGCTGCTCCTGAAGGCAGTGGGGAGTCACTTGCACCTTATTAAGTGGTCGTCTTAATACTGAGAAACAAAAGCAGGAAAAAAAAGGCCCCCAATCCTACTGCCAGGTGACCCTATTCATCTGTATTTAGAGCAAGTCTTACATGCGCATTTTTAAAGAAAAATAAATTTATTTATTTATTTTGGCTATGTTGGGTCTTCGTTGTTGCACGGGCTCTCTCTAGTTGCGGCGAGCGGGGGCTACTCTTCGTTGCGGTGCACGGGCTTCTCATTGCGGTGGCTTCTCTTGTTTTGGAGCACGGACTCTAGGCACGTGGGCTTCAGTAGTTGTGGCACGCGGGTTCAGTAGTTGTGGCTTGCGGACTCTAGAGCGCAGGCTCAGTAGTTGTGGCACACGGGCTTAGTTGCTCCGCGACATGTGGAACCTTCCCAGACTAGAGCTTAAACCTGGGTCCCCTGCATTGGCAGGTGGATTCTTAACCACTGCGCCACCAGGGAAGCCCGACATGCGCAATTTTTTAAATTTTTTTAATTACAACCATTTTTTTAAAATGTACAACCAAAATGTACAACCAAGATGCCGACACACGTGGCATCTTTCTAAATCACTCAGACGGTGTTGTGCTGTGCATACCATTCCACATGTGGCTTTTTACCCCTTAATGTTATATTGTGGCAGTTGTCCCACTTTGGCCCAAACAGCTCTGCCTCATTCTTTTTTTTTTTTTTTGTGGTATGCGGGCCTCCCTCTGTTGTGGCCTCTCCCGTTGCGGAGCACAGGCTCCGGACGCACAGGCTCAGCGGCCATGGCTCACGGGCCCAGCCGCTCTGCGGCATGTGGGATCCTCCCAGACCGGGGCGCGAACCCGGTTCCCCGGCATCGGCAGGCGGACGCGCAACCACTGTGCCACCAGGGAAGCCCCCTCATTCATTTTTAAGCTGCGTGGTTTTCCATCCAGTGCACATTTTGTAACTTCTTACCATCCTCCAACTAAGAGTTCCTGGATGGAGGGAAATAAGCTGAGATTTGCGGTTTGGGAGGCTCTGGCCAGTGGTCCATCAGAGTCCTGGAGACCCTTTATTTGGTCCCCTCACCACGATGAGCCCAGGCCTGGCAGGGGGAAGCCAGAGCCACCAGGAGTGGTGGGCGGGGCGGGGCCTGCGATCCCCAACACCAGAGCCTCCCCTGAGCTTATTTCATCTCCCCAGGTTCTCTTTGCTGTAGGATTTGGGAGCTAAGAGGGTTTTGTTTCTCTGAACCAGGAAGCCGTAGACTTTGAGCACGAATTACGTGCATTCGCAGTAGAGAAGGAGTCTCAGGCTCTGATCTAAAAGAGGAGGAGCCAGGAAGGTCAGGGGCTTTCCCCTGACCTCACACGGACCAGCGGACCAGGATGGGTTCTGCCCCAGGGGACCTGTGACAATGTCCAGGGGCATTTTTGCTTGTCACAGCCACACATGAGGGGGCGCCACTGCCATCGAGTGGGCAGAGGCCAAGGATGGTGCCAGCATCCTCCAGTGCCCGGACAGCCCCCACCAAAACCAGCCTGCATGTCGCCAGGGCCTGGATAGAGAAACCTGCCCCAGACCTGTAGCGTGGAGCCCCTCTCTGCAACGTGCAGTGGGGCGCCGTTAGCGGCCTGCTCCCGGCACAGTGCTCGCACGAGTGCTGCCGCGTGGCCCAGGCCATGGTGAGAGGTGGCCCCAGGTCACACCCAGAGCGTCTGCGGCTCTCACGGCAGAGATGCCGGGGCTGCTCTGACTCCATCCTTCGTCCGATGCAGGACTTGCTGAAACACACCCCCTCTGGCCACCCCGACCACCTGCTGCTGCAAGACGCTCTCCGCATCTCGCAGAACTTCCTGTCCAGCATTAACGAGGAGATCACACCCCGCCGGCAGTCCATGACCGTGAAGAAGGGAGAGGTGAGCATGGCGGCCGAGCAGAGGTGGGCGTGGGGCCCACTGTATCCGCACAGCTCAGCACAACACAGAAACACCTGGACTTGGGGGCCCTTGACCCTGGCAGGGTGAACCCAGGCCGGTGTGCAGGGCATCGGGGTGTGGTTTCAGGTGTGCGGGCGTCACCTGGGGGGTTATGTCCCGGGCACCGCACACCCTGCCGGATCAGGGTCCCCAGCTAAGGAGACCGGTGAGAAGGAGGATGGCATTTGTGTGCCTGGGGACCACTCGGTTCCTCTTGAGTGTTCTTTCATTAACATACAGTTAACAGTGGGTTTAAGGACTTTAAAGGGGATGAAGGGGAGGGGGGTGTGGTTTGTGTTTGCGGCTGGAGAATGGCTGGAGAACGAACGTGGTTGACTTCTTCGGCCAGGAGGGCTCTCCTTCCCCTCCTCCCTCCCTCCCTGACAGCCCCTCCCAGTCTCCATCTCTCTGCACATTGTAGATGAGAGGGTGTGGAACAGAGGGGCTCAGATGCCACCCCTGCTACCTCCGCTCCTTCCTGGGAGGGGCCCAGCCCGGTGCCAGGCAGCTTGCAGCAAGATGGCAGAGGTGTGCCAGTCAGGCGCGGCATCTAGTGTGAGCATCTTTTGTTGGAAGCGGCACCGCGGGGCAGGGCGGGGGTGCGGACCCGCGACCTCTGGGATCTCGTGCAGGGACAGGAGCCATATGGCCCAGCAACACGTGGGCTGGCAGCGAACCTTACTGTAGCTGCCGCTCGGAGCCACTCCTCTTCCCGTTAGTGTGCCAGGGGCTCAGCGGCGCCGAGGCTGACCTGCCAGGACTTGGGGCTGGCGGGCAGGCTGCTCTCAGCCCTGTGCTTCCACACCTGTGTGGGAAGTGGTACCTGAGTGCTCGGCCTCCCTTGTCAGCAGTTGACATGGTCTCACAAGACTCGGGAATTGCTGCCGCCAAGACTCCTGTCCCTGTCGGGTTCGTGCTGCTTGGTCTCCCCTCCTGGGACACCATGCTGTCTCGCAGGCAATTCCTTTATAAGAGCACTGCCCTCCTGGGAAGCAGCTGTGCAAGTCCTTCTGTGGGTGCTGAGTCTGCGCCTGTGTCTCCCGCTACACTTAGGTTCCCCGGGGAGAAGTGCCTCCTTGCTCTTCGGATCATTGGAAGCAGCTGCCTTCAGGAATTGAGGAAAATCAGATGTCGCCTGGCAGTTGTGAGCCAGGCCCTTGAGCCCGCATCTGTATCCCAGGCCTCCTTCCCTGTGGACCCATGGTCGGGGTCCCGGGGCGCCTGAGTGGGAAGTGTGTAGGGGCCGGTGCTTCATGGGGGCAGGGCTTCTACCTGCGCCCACCCCATCCCCACTAGCGTCTGGTCTCGTTGACCTGTGGTGTCTGCTCCTTGAGGGGAATCGCTTGGGTGCCTCAGCCACGAGTGGGGGAGAAAGGGCGGTGACCCTGAAAGGTCGGGAGTCTGAGTCGCACGCGCCTTCATTCAGGGTTCTCCGTCAGGAACACAGTAAGGGAGATAGATGGCGGCTAGACCAGGATGCAGGCAGATCCACACCCACACCCCTGCCTGGGACGTCCTCGAGAGCTGGGGGCTGGGGTCTACAGATAGAGACAGAATGAGGCCTGACCCCTGGGCCAGGGTCCGGGCTCCCTTCGTGGATTTGCCAGTATCGTGGTTGGGGGCCCTGCTTTCCTGGAGCTGGGAGACCCTTCCTGCCCATCTACTGCGCATTTTCTGTTTGAGCCACTGCAGGACCCCAGGGTGGGCTGGGGTTCTGAAGTGAGGCCTGAGGCCTCCTTGGGAGGGACGACATCTGCCACGATGGGGAAGCTCGTGGTGAGAAAGTCCTACTGCGCTCAGAGGACAGCCACACCGTCCACTCCCCGCACTGTGCACCTCGTGTGGCCCTCGGAGACGTGGTGCAGCACAGAGCAAGGCTCAGGCCAGGACGTCATGGGGTGGGGGGCTTCTCCTGGAAAGATGAGGATTTGCACAGGCAGGGGTGCATGGGGAGGGGCCTGGCAACTGAGTCCACCCATCAGAGCCCCCCAGGGCTGCCGTCTGAGCCTGTGTCTCCTAACACGGATGGGTGGATGTACAGGCTGCCACAAGTGCCAGGGTGACACTGGTGGCCTCTGGAGGATGAAGTTGGTGGCTGGGGTGGGACTTTGGATGAACCTGTGAGCGGCAAGACCCAGCGGGGAGGAGGGGAAGGGCCTGCAGGGGGCTCCATCAGGGCTGGGACCCTGGACGATTCTGACCTGCTGACAGAGGGGACAAATCCACCTCTGAGCTGGACCTCGGGGGCCCTCTGCTGGCAATGGCCAGAAGCTCAGCTCCTTTGTGTGGAGAAAGGACTGCAGTCCCCCCCTCACAGAAGGTCCCTTGGTCCTGCCTCCTGGGCTGAAGACCATCTGCTGTGTCCCTGCCGAGGGGGCATTCCTCGAGGACCTCAGTGTCCCAGGACCTGCCCCCCGGCACAGACCCCGCAGTCAGGCTGCCCAGGTCCCCAGTGCTGCATGGCTGTGTCCCCAGGTGCACATGCTTCTGTGCTTCCCATGGGTGCAGACGCGGGGCTTGCCTATGCCCAGGGCAGGTGGGGGAGGGCAGTGACGATGTGTCACGGCCTGGGCACGTGGGCAGCCCTCCTGCCCTCCCACTTATGGTCTGGTTGGCACTGGCAGCTCCCATGTAAATCATCCAGTCTCCGTGCCAGGGCCTGGCCAGCTGCTGTGAGACGAGCTGCGCACGACGGTGATGTGGGAGTGTTGCGGGGCCTGGCCCAGGCTGCATTTGCTTCTGGGAGGCTCCTGCTGAGAGTGTGGGGGGAGTTCAGGGAGGTACAGGTTCCCTGAGAAGAACCTCAGGCAGCAGGTGGCAGTGGAGCCAGGTGCCCAGACCTGCTGAGGGGTGGTGTTGAGGGCGGTGGGGTGACAGGGGTAGGGAGACACTGTGGGTCTTTGCCCCCTGTGGTGTGTGTGCCTGACCCTCCGGACCCTTCCCAGGCCATCACAGAGAGGGGTGGGGAGTTGCCCTTTCTGGGGGGCCTTCCCTGAGGCCAGGCGGGCAGGGTCCTCAATGAGCACCTGGTCTCTCTCCTCCTGGGCACAGACCCCTGAGTGTCCCCGCTCGCTCCCTGTGCTGCCTGGGGTGGATGGTGGAGCTCCCTGAGGCTCAGGCTTCTCATCTTCGAAGTGGGCACGAGGACTCACCCACAGCAGGAGGGTCACATCCAATGACAGGCCACATGCTGGCACAGCACACCCAGGGCGTGCGTGGGGCAGCCTCTCATCCTGTCTATGTCCTCGGCACAGCACAGCGCCAGCCCGGATGAGGTGGCGGGCACTGTTTGTCAGCTGAATTACCGACTTACCTCCATGTGCCTTGGAAACTTGTGAGCCATGGGACCATCCCTTGTCTTTCAGATGAAGCCCCCAGGGGCAGAGAGGCACAGGGCTTGCTGGGGACTGGTGCCTCTAGTCTCCCTGCTCCTTCGAGGATGCCTCAGGGTCAGGGGTGGTCATCAGAGGTGTAAAACCCCGATGTGGGCCCCTGCCCATCAGTGGGCACTGACCTCAGAAGGACTAGAATGTGGGGTCCCAGCTGGGGGACCCCTGCCCAGCCTCCTGATGCCCTCAGATCCAGGCCCAGCCCTTAGCGTGACTGCCCCCTCTCGGAGTTCTCCCGGCCCGTCTCCTTCCCCCTTACCAGGCAGTCCCCTCTAGGCCGAGCACCAAGCTCTTGTTACCTGAGCCTTGACGGTCCCTGTACGAGAACGTCCCCTCTCCACGTGGCCGGCCTCTTGCCTGGGTCTCCACAGGCCTGTCCTGGGAATGTATGGGCCGCCCTGCTCAGAGGAGCTCTCCCGTCGCCTTGGCTGCAATGTTTCCTCCGGCCTCCAGGCCAGTGGCTGTGACTCTGGGGCTTGGGAACTTTGATGAAGAAAGAGCAAGGCGTTTGGCGTGTGTGCTTGTGGGCGGATGAGGTGGAAGGAGCGCTGGGAAGTGGGCGTGAGGGTTGGAGGTGGGGGGAGTGGAGGCCCAGGCCGCCCCTGCCCTGACCAGCCCCCCCCGCCCTCCTCCTGCAGCACCGGCAGCTGCTGAAGGACAGCTTCATGGTGGAGCTGGTGGAGGGGGCCCGCAAGCTGCGGCACGTCTTCCTCTTCACTGACCTGCTCCTGTGCACCAAGCTCAAGAAGCAGAGCGGAGGGTGAGTGACCGTGCGGCCCCGGCCGAGAGGAGAGTCCCCGGGGTATGGGGTGGTTTCTATAGGAGGAGACCTGGTGTTCTTTCCAGTGAGCCTCGAGAGGTCGTAACCTGTTGCCGGGCTGCTCTCGTTAAGCTACATTCTGTTTCCAGCTGGACGTGATGCCAGGCTCAAGGTCAAAGTTCATCATTAGGAATCTGGAGACATTCAGGGTCTGGTTGGGTGAGCAGGCTGTTGACTATGACTTCAGGTGCTATTGGGGGGCTGTCATGTCGTGACCCAGACAGGTCAGGGGGCTGCAGGGTCTGGTGCAGGTGGGGGATGGACACTGGCTACCCCTCCCCCGTCCTCGGAGGGCATCACTAGGTGATCCCTACATTTTGTCTTCCCGAGATCATGGTGGCTTCTAAGTGATTCTCAGCATTGGCCTGCAGACCCCACCCAAACCCCCAGGGATCAGACCACACAGGTTGCAGCAGTGGGGGGCCGGTGGGGGGAGGCAGTGGCTGGAATGGAGCAAAGAAGGTCACGTTGGGAAGAACCAGAACTGGGCTCTTCACCCCATTCTGCCATCGCCACGCTGAGTGGATTTAATCAGAAGAGAGCCTTGGTTTCTCCATCTGTCGAGGGAGGGATTACACCGGGTAGGTTTGCAGCCCCTCCAACTCTACAGCTCTGGACGTGTCTGCAGTCCTCTCCTGACTGTCATTGGCGGCCTAGGTGGTCTCCCGTGTCAGGGAGCCTATGAGCCACCACTGTCAGCACAGAGTAGGGTGGATGAGGGCTTGTCAGACCCGTGGGGCCTGGGTCACACGTGTACAATGCCCCTCCCCAGGGGTCACTGAGGCTGGGTCGCCAGTGTCTGCCTGTGGCCTTATCCCAGCCTGTCTCAGGGACCATGAGCAGAGTTAGAAGGTCAGGTAAACTTCGTGGCCATGAACTTAGGGTTCCCCAAAGTCGAAAGCAGTGACTTAAGCAAAGGAAGGTGGTCAGCCTGTTAACCTGCCCCTCCCCCCACCCAGCAAAACCCAGCAATACGACTGCAAATGGTACATCCCGCTCACGGATCTCAGCTTCCAGACGGTAGACGACTCGGAGGCTGCACCCAACATCCCCCTGGTGCTGGATGAGGAGCTGGATGCCATGAAGATCAAGATCTCCCAGATCAAGAGTGACATCCAGAGAGAGAAGGTGGGGCTGGGGGGTGGTGTCAGGCCGGGCTCTGCAGCTCGAGTGGGCAGCATCCCCTCACGCTGGCAGGCGGGCGAGTTCTGCAGGGCATCTGACCCCACTGCTGGTCTCTGGGACCTGCTGGGACCCCTGTGAACCCTCACAGTGCCAGGCCTCCCATCAGGCATGGAGCTATCCAGGATGGCGTAGGGGGAGGGGCCCCTCTGTCCCTCTTATAACTGCCCTGATCCGGAGCGAATCCCAGGCTGGGGGGAAACACAGCCCCCCCAGGGGGTCTGGACTGCACCCAGCAGGCCCCTGGTTGTTTATGGAGAGGAACTGTGTTCTGGAGGAACAGTGAGGATGAGCCCTGCGCCTGTAGGGTCAGCCCAGGCCAGAGCGGGTGCCTCACAGTGGCCAAAGACAAGGTGGGTCCTCAGAAGGTTGATGTCCAGGGACACCTAGCTGAGGTGGGTGCAGCAGAACAGGGGTCCTTCTCAGCCCTCACCCTACCCAACCTTCTGTACTGCAAACCCCGCAGGATGAGGAAAACACAGGAGCCCCAGGACCGGCATGAGCTCTGGGTTGTTTATTCGTCCCGATGGACCCGTGGCCCCCATGGCAGAGTGTCCCGAGGCAGAAGGGAGCCAGGGCTGCATCCATGGGGCTGTCAAGCTCTCTGCTACCACTCACCCATCCGAGCCGTGCCCTCTGCCTAGTGGCAGGCAGCACAGCCTCCCCCCGGGGACAGAGGGCTTCAGGAGGGAGGAACACGACACGCGGCAGGGAGGGTTTTCCCAGCCAGGTCCTGGGGGTGCATGTCACCCTCCATCAGGACCCTCGCAGTCACTCCCGGGGGACCTGATGCTGAAATGTGGCAGATCCGGGAGCAGGGAGGGGCCTTTGGGGTCACGACAGGCCCTTTCACATTGTCTAAGTTTGGAGCAAGTGAAAAAAGGGAGGTTTATTAGAGGAAGAACTGAATCCCTTAAGAAGGATGGGCTGAGCACGTCTGGCAGTCTATGCCAGGCCTGGACGCTGTGGCCAAGACCCTGTCCACACTGGGCTGCCAGACGGTCTCCCGTCCTCCACCGACCGAGCATCAGGGGTGGTGGGGCAGGCAGACTGGGAGTGGGCTGCGCTGGGCCAGAACTGGAAACGTGACCGTGCCCTCTCCCCACAGAGAGCGAACAAGGGCAGCAAGGCCATTGAGAGGCTGAGGAAGAAGCTCTCGGAGCAGGAGTCGCTGCTCTTGCTCATGTCCCCCAGCATGGCCTTCCGCGTGCACAGCCGCAATGGCAAGGTGAGCGCCCAGCGTGGCACACGGGCCGCTCTCTGGGGCTTTGGGCCGGAGCCGCCATGGCTGGGAGGTGGTGGGGCCTCCAGGGAGTCTCAATAGAGCGGGGGGCCTGCAGGTTTGTGCAGACCCAGCCCTCGGTGCAGGAATGCTGTCCGGGACCTCTTGGGCCAGAGAGACAGCTTCTTTCCTGAGTGGCTTCTGCTGCCTCTGTAGCTGGGGCCTTTCCCTCCATGGGCATCACGCACTTGTCAGGGGGCAGCCGGTGGGGGGCAGCCAGTGGGCTTTGCGGGAGCCTTGCCTCTGCGTCACGGGCCCAGCTTGTGGGCATCAGCCCTCCCCTCTGCAGGTCCCACCTGGTGACCCCGGTGGCCCTGCACTCTGATTTGCCACGCCCTGACCCAGGCGCAGCAGGAGGGGTGGAGGGTGCAGGGAGGGACGAGCAGTGCTGTGAGCACAGCCGCCCCAGCTCCGCCGGCCTGCAGCGCGGAGATGCTCATGCCTCCTGTGGGCGTGCTGCAGGCTCCACGCGGTGACCAGGACGGAACCCTGGATCCCCTGGGCGCCCGCTCAGCCGGGGTGGAGATGACGAGTGTGCTCTCCCCTCCTCCAGAGTTACACGTTCCTGATCTCATCCGACTATGAGCGGGCCGAGTGGAGGGAGAACATCCGGGAGCAGCAGAAGAAATGTGAGTGGCCTGTGCACCCGGGATGTGGGCTCGGGAGCGTCAGGGCTGGATGGTCACCTCCCATGGTCTCAAACCTTGTTTTCCCCAAGGGACAGTGGAACTCTTATCCAAGTGAGATGTGCCGTGGAGCCTGAATACGGGAAATAATGGGGGACGGGCTGTCCTGATAGGGCCCCCTGCCCTCTGTGCCCCCCTGCCTGCCCTCTGACCTCCTCCCATGAACCCCCTTCCCCTCCTCTGGCCTTCTCTGAATTCCCACCTGCATTCTGGACCTCGCTACTCTGAATTCCCTGCCTGTCCCCAGGGGCCCCCTGCACCCCTGCTGCCTTTCCGAGGCTGCCACGCACGTGGCCCACCCACCTTGCCTCCCCCCAGGCCTGCCACACACCCCAGCAGATGCTGATGCCATACGGCCCTCGACTGAGCCCACCTGGGCAGCCACACTGTGCTGGCCCTGCTCCCCTGTGCTTGACCGCTGTCAGGACAGGGCGCCCCCTCCCCTCTGGACGGCCCCTCCTTTGGGCGCTTCCCGCCGTTAGCAGTTCTTTCCTTCTGCTCAGCTCAGAGCTGCCCCGTCCTGCCTGGCAGCCTTCAGGGTGGGACGGCAGACCCTGCCCCAGGTCCTGGGGCTGCAGCTGCCTGGTTCCCTCCTCCGCCCCCAGCCATACGGTTTGGGATTCCCGAGCCATCCTTGCTAAAAGGTTTCCGCGTGTGCCCTGTGTGCCCCCCAAGGTAGGTTGGGGGCTCCGCACGCCTCTGCCCTATCCTGAGCGCCTGTCCCCCCAGGGTTGTCATTCGTGCCTGTGCTGAGACACCAGTGCCACTGCCTCCGGGGGCAGGACGGGCGCTCCTGGTGACTCTGACGGCCAGTGCCTGGGGCCCTGCCAGAGTTCCTGTCCCAGGTGTCCGGTTGTAACCAGGGGCCCAGACCATTTACAGCATGTGTTGTCTGCTCAGAAATAGTCCCCTTTCCCCACCTGGTGGAGAGGGGGGAGCAGGGGACAGAGCCCCACAGGAAGGTGCCCCAGATCACCCCCTCGCAACCGCCTTGAGGCCGTGCCAAGGTGGTGGGCGGCCCTGTGCTCCTCTGGCCTTCTCTGAATTCCCACCTGCATTCTGGACCTCGCTACTCTGAATTCCCTGCCTGTCCCCAGGGGCCCCCTGCACCCCTGCTGCCTTTCCGAGGCTGCCACGCACGTGGCCCACCCACCTTGCCTCCCCCCAGGCCTGCCACACACCCCAGCAGATGCTGATGCCATACGGCCCTCGACTGAGCCCACCTGGGCAGCCACACTGTGCTGGCCCTGCTCCCCTGTGCTTGACCGCTGTCAGGACAGGGCGCCCCCTCCCCTCTGGACGGCCCCTCCTTTGGGCGCTTCCCGCCGTTAGCAGTTCTTTCCTTCTGCTCAGCTCAGAGCTGCCCCGTCCTGCCTGGCAGCCTTCAGGGTGGGACGGCAGACCCTGCCCCAGGTCCTGGGGCTGCAGCTGCCTGGTTCCCTCCTCCGCCCCCAGCCATACGGTTTGGGATTCCCGAGCCATCCTTGCTAAAAGGTTTCCGCGTGTGCCCTGTGTGCCCCCCAAGGTAGGTTGGGGGCTCCGCACGCCTCTGCCCTATCCTGAGCGCCTGTCCCCCCAGGGTTGTCATTCGTGCCTGTGCTGAGACACCAGTGCCACTGCCTCCGGGGGCAGGACGGGCGCTCCTGGTGACTCTGACGGCCAGTGCCTGGGGCCCTGCCAGAGTTCCTGTCCCAGGTGTCCGGTTGTAACCAGGGGCCCCGACCATTTACAGCATGTGTTGTCTGCTCAGAAATAGTCCCCTTTCCCCACCTGGTGGAGAGAGGGGGGAGCAGGGGACAGAGCCCCACAGGAAGGTGCCCCAGATCACCCCCTCGCAACCGCCTTGAGGCCGTGCCAAGGTGGTGGGCGGCCCTGTGTTTGTGAGCGTTGTGCGAAGATTCCTCCCGCCCTCTGAGCCCAGCCTGGGCCCCCCGGGGCCATGCCTCACCTGCCCCTTACCGGCTCCTCCCTGGGAGCAGGTGGCCCCTGCGGTCCTTCTAACCAGGGTGTGCTGAGGACCCAGTGGGGGTACGTCTGAGAACACCCCATGGGGGTCCTGGGGAGTCCGAGAGCTGGGCAGACTCACCAGTTGGTACACCTGTGCCCCCATCTCAGGTTTCAAGAGTTTCTCCCTGACGTCTGTGGAGCTGCAGATGCTGACCAACTCGTGCGTCAAACTTCAGACCGTCCACAGCATCCCACTGACCATCAACAAAGAAGGTGGGCTGTACCCCCCAGGCCGCCGTCCCTTTCTGCTGTTAGTGCCATCCTGAGACCAGAGATGTCCATTCCAAGGCTGGGTGTGCTGCTGAGGGCCTGTCGGCCTCTCCGGGGTGTGGACGGGACGGGTTAGGGGTGGTTGCTCCCAGGCGGTGGCCACCGGGTGGCTGAGAAAACCGATGACTTGGCCCCAAGTCCCGAGCCGCTCCTCAGACCCTCTGTGCTCTGGGCCCCGCTCCCCATCCCCCCGCCCACCCCTCAGCCTGGTGCTGCCCACCCCCACCTGTGGTTGTGCTGCATCTTGCGTTCACTGTTACACACACTTGTGCACGTGCAGCCACACACAGGGGTATGCTTTGCACACTCAGGCACACACACCCCATCCATGTGGCATGCTCCCCGACCCCTCTCCTGTCCCGAGAATCTGTCACGTCTCTTCTCGGTCCCTGGTTTGCCTATGTTGTGAACCCAACTAGATCCTAAGGTCCCCGAGACAGAGGCCACGATGGGTGTGTTTCTGCTCCTGACATTGCCTTGTCCCCTGCTAAGCAAGTGACAGTCACACGGGGCCCCCATGAGGGTCACCTTGAAGCAGAACCTGTCACCTGCCTGCTTCTCCCAGGAGGACGGACGCTCACCTCTCTGGTCTCTCGCACAGATGATGAATCTCCCGGGCTCTACGGGTTCCTGAATGTCATCGTCCACTCCGCCACTGGCTTTAAGCAGAGTTCTAGTAAGCGGCTGGGTTGGGGAGGAAGGCGGCCGGACACTGAGCCGAAGGGTGCGGGGACCAGAGAAGCAGCTGACCGCCCGGAGGTGCGGTGCTGGCTGACGCCCACTGGGTGTGGGGTTGCTTTCCCTGGGGTGGACCCTGCCGTTGCCAGCGCCTGGCTCAGACCCTGCGAGCTGGGGAGCTGCCCCCTGCAGGCGAGTCCTGCAGTTGCAGGGGCTGGGGTTTGCTATAGACAGAAAACGCTGCCTAGGTTGCCAGGAAGCCGGGAGGCTGAGGGCTGGCACCCTGACCCTGGTCAGCAGAGGAGATTCTGCCGCTCTGATGAGCCAGAGGGATACCCTTTTAATACTTCCCCCTGGGGGCACCTCTCCCAGCCACTTGAGCTGTCAGAGTGGTGAGGGCTGGTCGCATTTCAGCCCAGGTACAGCAGACGCTCACCTGTCAGCCTGGCACCAAGTTCTCAGGGTCCCTCAGAGGAGGACACAGGGCAGGCACCGTTCTGCTGACCTTCCCACTGTTGCTACAAAACCAAACAAGAAATCCCTGACGAGCCACAGGATAGAAGATATTTACAAACTGTATATATGATCAGGGCCTTGTATCCAGAATACGTAGAGAACTCTTACAACGCAATGCTTGAGACAACCCAGTTTTTAAAAAATGAGCAAGAGATTCAGATAGACATAAACAAATTTACAGCTTTGTGGTTGAATGGGAGAAATGGGCATAGGAGATCTTTTAGGGGTGATGGAAATGTGCTACAGTTGGATAGTGGTAGTGATTACACCACTCTGTAAACTGAACAAAAAGCATTGAATTGGTCACTTAAAGTGGGTAAACTTTAAGGTATATAATTCATACCTCAGTAAAGACATTCTTTAATAAAAAAGAATGGAACACAATATCTCTTGAATAAATTATCTCACTAACTAGAGATGAATAAGTCTGAATACAAATACTTTTTCGTTTTACCCTCTACTAACTTTATTAGTACACTGATGGATGCCGCGCCCCTGCGCCCACTTTTCTCCCAGCACCGAGCTGCTGTCAGTGAGCAGGGGAGCAAATGTTCTGAGAGGTGCCGGTTCCCTGCGCACCGTTGTGAGGTGCTGCTAACCTTGCCGGCCACTGGTTTGGTGTCTTGTTTTAAAAAGAAAACCAAGGACTTCCCTGGCAGTCCAGTGGGTGAGACTCCGCACTTCCACTGCAGGGGGCACAGGTTCGATCCCTGGTTGGGGAACGAAGATCCCGAATGCCACGCTGTGCGGCCAAAAAAATCAAGACAAAAATAAAACCACGTCTGTTTTTTATGATTTAGAAAATAACACCTGCTTTTATAAAAAACATTGGTAATAAGGGACAGCATGGTAACCCTCTCTGTGTCGCTCTCCTGCAGGTCTGTACTGCACCCTGGAGGTGGATTCCTTTGGCTACTTTGTAAATAAAGCCAAGACACGCGTCTATAGGGACACGGCTGAGCCCAACTGGAATGAGGTGAGGCCCGACTTCTGGGTGATCAGGAGGAACATCTTCCAGGGAGAGAGTGTGACCCCCAAGGGCTTCCCCGCAGGCAACGGTGCCAGCATTCCCAGAATCTCCTGGAGGACTGGGCATGCCAAGAGATAGAGATTTTTATCTCCATGTTCCTGAGAATTCTCCACTCCCCTCCCTCCCCCCAGTTACAAAGAAACTTGTTTTGCTGGCAAAGCATCTGGAAAAAGAACTTAGAAGGGCTTCTTGATACTAAGGCCTTTGTTATTGCTCAGTGTTTCCTTGGGAGGTTTCCATGGCGTTTTTCCTCAGAAATTGGAATGAGCTCTGTGACCCTCTCAGTGTCCGGAAGCTGGGGCTCTGCTTGTGTGTGGGGCCTCGCTGGGCTGGAGGGAACCCCAGTCTCTTTTCTCAGCATCACTCCTGTGATTATTAGTTGTGCCGCCTCCATAGGACTGGGGCACGGGGAGCCAATGGACTACCTGGTCCTTATAGCTCTGGGTGCCCATACGGAAAGGGCTGGTGTCTGCTGTGACACGGGGGTATCACAGCCAGGTGGATCCATCAAAGAAGGCTTTGCGGAGAGCAAGAGGGCCGTGACCCAGCAGAGGCGACAAGGGCAGGGCTCTGGATATTATGCAGAGGGTTCTGGTGTGAGAGCAGCCCTGGGGGCTCGAGGGACCAAGCATGGGGTGTGGGGAGCTTCAGAGCATCAGGCCACCCGGCGGCCACCCTGGCTGTGTGTGTATGGATTATCCAGGGCCTCACAGATTCTGGGCATACACACCCTCCCTACCCACATTCAGGCTCAGAAATATTTGCTCTCCCCTCCCCGCTGCTTCCCCAGCAAGAACCCATGCCTGCAAAAGCACTGGTGTGAAATGCAGCATTTACTGAAGGTTTCCTAGGGGTGATGGAGGAGAAAGTAGACACCTTGAAAACCTATGGGAGAATTCTTTCCTCCCAGGTCCCTCTCGCCTAGGTCGCCTCCCTGGATCGATTTTTTTTTTTTTCCCCTTTCAAATAGACTTTATTTGTAGAGCAGCTTTAGGTCCACAGCAAAACTGAGCAGAAAGGACAGAGATTTTCCATGTTCCCCTGTCCCCCCCCACTATTGATGCAGCAGAGTGGGGCACTTGTCGTAATTGGTGAACCTCCGAGGACACATGCCCCAAAGACCACAGAGTGTCTGCGTTTGTAACCAGCACCCCAGAGCTTCTGGTGCAGGTGGTGCGGGGACCACGCTGCGAGATGCTGGCTTAAGGAGCTTGGATTAAGTTTGAGAGGCACTCAGAGCTTCCAG
This sequence comes from Physeter macrocephalus, assembly GCF_002837175.3. Lineage (NCBI taxonomy): Eukaryota > Metazoa > Chordata > Mammalia > Artiodactyla > Physeteridae > Physeter > Physeter macrocephalus. The sequence continues at coordinate 3,008,108 of NC_041232.1, read as the reverse complement.
AAGCATCCAGACTGGGCCATGGTGTGATGCTCACAGGGAAGTGGCTTCCGAGGGTCTGCATCACGGGACGAAAGTGAGGAGAGTCTCGACGCGGGGCCTCCCGGGGCAGCTCGGGAGCCGTCTGTGCAGGAGCCACGGTTCAGAGGCCCCTTCAGCCGGCAGCACTGACCCCCACTCGCCGGGGCCCCCCCAGTTAACTCGGGGCTTTCCTTCTCTCTCGGGGCCACAGGAGTTTGAGATCGAGCTGGAAGGCTCACAGACCTTGAGGATACTGTGCTACGAGAAGTGTTACAACAAAAGCAAGATCACCAAGGAGGACGGCGAGAGTGCAGACAGGATCATGGGGAAGGGCCAGGTGCAGGTGAGGCTGCTGCCCTCTGCTCCCTGCAGGGTCCTGTCTGCCCCCACCACCGCCATGTAGTTGTCCCCCGGCCCTGGACGCACCCCAGCTCCAGATGCCCTGTGTTCTTCCCTACTGGACACCCAGGGACACTGAGATGGGGGTGAGGCAGGCCTGGCTCTGAATCATCCGCCGTGGGAGACCTGGGCTGGCACCTTCGTGGGTCCTTTTCTGCCCCTCTGTCTGTCTGTCTGTCATGCCCTATCTTGTCCCCAAAGGAAGTTCAGATCCACCTGTTTTTCCAGTGGGGCTGCAGTGCCTCCATGGCCTCCGGAAGACCCCAAGGCAGGCTGCTGAGTTGGTGCCCTGGGCTGCAATTGGCAATTAGGAGCTTCCTCTTAGAAAAGCATGAGAGTCTGAGTCTACCTGCCTGACATCCCCTCTCTGGCTTCTAGACTCAGATTCCAGGGGGTGCAGCTGTATCCCTCCTGGGGCACAGGTCCCCCCCTGGAGTTGTCATAGGAGCCCCTGGTGGGCCAGGAGTGTCTGTACAGGACCAGAGAGGGGTCCCAGGTTCAAACCATTTGGGCCCTCAGTCCTTCCAGTTTACCCAGGCCCTGGAAGCACCCCCCCCACCCCCCGGCTCTCACACTGCTTGGCAGACAGGAGCTGCACCACCTGCCTTGCGCTTCTTGCAGCCTCACCTGCACGGTTCTGCCCACCGTGGAGAAAGCCCCGGCACCCTCTTTCCTTACGGGGCATCTTACTGGACCCAGCTAAGCGGTTCCCTCCCTGCTCTGCCCTGGAGGTGGGCCCTGACTGTTCCCCAGTACCCCTGGTGCCCCGGGACCCCTGGATGAGGCCTCCTGGCGGGGGAGTGGTTGGACATTCCAGGTGCAAGTCAGAGGACAGGGCTCTCCAGGAAGCCCCGCCTCCCTTCCCTGGGGCAGGAAGTGAAGATCCTCACAGCAGGAATGACAGGAGAAAGGGTGACTCATCCCTGGGTAGTTCGTCATCTCCGTTGGCAAGTCTGGGAGTCACCACTCCAGCTGGCTGGCTTCCCCACCTTGGAAGCTTATCAGGGGATTTGATGGCTCAGGGTCTCCGGGGACCCCTGTACGTTGAGAGCAGGTCTGAAAGCAAAAACGCCCCTCTGATCACCCTGTTCTGCTCCCCTCACCCACCCACCAGCTGGCACCACAGGGCAAGACAAAGACACGGAGAGGAAGCCAATGACACCTGGGGCTGGGCTCTCCTAGGTGGAGACGGCCCAGGGTGGGAGGGGACACCAGTCCGGGACGACACTCTAGTGAGCCCACTGAGGTTGGGATGCGTGTTGGGGAGCAGGGCGGCAGCCTCGCCCGGCACAGGGAAGGCAGGACTCGTGGCCCCTCTTGGGCGGGGATGGTCCACGAAGGCCGGCTCCTGGTCCAGGGTCGCTTGGCGGCTGTCCTGGACCTGAGACCTGCCTGTGGCTTCGATCCTGGGTGAGAAGGGGATGGTCCCTCCTTGCTCCCCGTCAGCCCGGTGTTCCGTTGGGCCAGTTTTAGGGTCTTGGTTTAGAGCTGGGCTTCTGGGTGGAAAAGCAGAAAGGCAGGCCAGGATTTATCAGTCGTCCCACTTTTGGCGTCCCAACCAGGGACCTGTGGCCAGCCAGGTCCCTCCCTCCACCAGGGCCACCCTGCGTGAGCTTGGCAGACAGGGTGCTGCGTGGGTGGCTCCTGTGGGTGCTGCCTGATATTTACTGCCTTGCGGCTCATGTGCATTGACTCCCCGCAGTGATCTTGAAACCCAGCCTTGTATTTCCACATAGATCTTGTCCACCCTCCTGGCTTTACGTGGAATCCCATGGATTCCAACCGCACTGCTGGGCCATTTTGTTCTTGATGGATGCTAGGGCGGTCCCCAAACGGTGCTGTTCCGTGAGTGTCCTGAGCTGGATGCCTTTGAGTGCCGCCGTGTTTAGGCACCTGCCTCATGCCAGTCATCACTCTGGTCCTTGGTCGTCACCTCTGCTGCCCGAGGATGGCTGGCTCCCTTTGCTCCCTCCCACTCCCCTCCGTGTCTGCACCTGCCCCCAGCCCCCGCGTCCCTCACCCACAGGCATCTTGCAGAGCCTACGATGAGCTGACAGGCTGGTGCCCGGCTCCTTTTCTTGGCTCCGGTTCCTCCAACCTTTGACACCAGTCATCACCCTCCACAGCTGGGGTCCCAGGGGTGGTGGACTTTGAACTGGGGCCTCTAAGCACTGCCGCTGGGTAACCGAGGGTCTCAGAAAGGAAAAGAGGAAAGAACTGACACTCGTTTTCCTCCTTCACTGAGTCAGGCCGTCTTTGGAAACCCTCTGCCTTGATACATCTTGACGTAAACAAAACGTTTCCTTATGCTCACACTTGTATTCTCCGACAGTCAGGGGGTACCAGGTGAGTGCCTGCCCCATCTGGGGAAGACATGAGAGGTGAGGTTAGGGGGCTGGTGAGGGGCATCTCCCCGAGTCCCTGCTGCTCCCAATGTCTGATCCCAGCCTGCGCTTCCCCATCCATGGTGCTTTGAGCTCCTCAGACAGTCCTCCTTCCAGTAGGACCCAGATGTGAGATGCGGGGGGAGGGGTGGACTCTCTTAAAAAATACATTCATGGCCTTGTTAAACCAGCAATGCGGACTTCATTCCAGGGGGCTGTCGAAATAGGAGAGAGATGGGGCTCAGCTCTGAAAACAACAAAGAAAGGTGGGAATTTACCGCGCGGGGGGACAGGGAGCAGATGGAAAATGACTGAGAACATCAATAATGGTAGTAGTCAAATAACACCAGGGCCAAGGGGGCTTCTGGCTAAGCCGACCTAATGGGATTCTTGCTAAAGACAAGCCCAGGTGATCAGACATCACCAGGGGACGGTGGGGAATGAGTAGCTTGGTCAGATGTCGAGGTTGGTTAGATATCGAGCGAGGATGGGGGATTCTTGCTAAACTGACTTAGCAGGATTCTTGCTAAAATTGGCCTCTTGAGGACATGCCCCAGGGACAAGACCTACAGGCGTACCTCAGATACACTGCAGTAAAGCAAGTCATGTGAATTTTCTGGTTTCCCAGTGTGTATAAAGGTGATGTTTACACTGTACTGAAGTCTAAGTGTGCAGTAGCATCATGTCTGAAAAAACACTGTAAGTACCTCAATTAAAAAATACTTCATTGCTGAAATATGCCAAGCAGCATCTAACAATGCAGGGTTGCCACAAACCTTCAGTTTGTAAAAACAGTATCTGCAGAGCACAGAAAAATGAGGGATGCTTGTAGTTGGAAAGCAGCTCTGAGAAGCCTGTAGATTTGAGTCAAGGAGAGACTGTCAAGTCTCTCCCACTGCACCTCCTGGGACCTGGGGTGAGTCATAGCTGTGTCTGCCCAAACTCGTTTCCTCACCTGTAAATGGGTGGGGGTCATGGAGCTGTGCGTGGGGCCTTCAGTGTCAGCTGCTGCTGTTGTTATTATTTGTCGTCACTGTTGTTAGTGGGAAAGGCTGGCTTTGGCTCCGCCCCCTCATCTCTGCTTCCCTGGGAGACATGGTGGGAAACCCCACCCTTGAGCCTCATCACCCCGGGGGGTGGGGGATCCCAGAGGGGCAGGAGGGGCGTTTGTGACTCAGGCTGTAGGCGGCCAGGGGGCACCTTGTTTATGAATCGGGATCCTCAGGAGGAAGAAGGAAGGAAGTCAGGGGAGGGTGGTCATGCCAGCGACACCCTGGGGCCCCAGCCAGGCCTCTTTCTCCCTCCCCCTCCCCCACGGATGCCTTTTTTCTATGGAGGGTCCACCTGGGGGAGGGCGTCCATGACTCCCGGGGCCCAGCCTTCCTGAGTTGGGGCTTTTCCCAGTAAAACCAGGTGCCTTCCGAGCCGGGCCACGTGCGAGGGGTGTGTGGCCCTGCATGTCCTGCTGCGGGGTTGGGGGGGCGGCGCATGCCTACATCCCCCAGGTGCTCCCTGCCCCATGTACACACCTTAACTCAGAAGCTGAGTGGAGAGCCCTTCCCATGAGGGGGGGAAGGTGCAGCACCCCAGAGTGTCCAAGGGGGACCATGGAGAAGTGGGAGCCAGCCAGGGGTCAGCGGGCCCCAAGGGGCCAGGGATCGAAATCGGACACACCTGCCTGGGCCAGAGGTGTCAGTATCATCTGGGGAGCTAGGTCCCAGTCCCCCAGGTTAGGGTTCTAGATCCACGTGTTTTTACCCCCCTGTTGGTGTCGGTGAGTGGTGGGTTCAGGAACCGCTGGCTGGACTCTCAGGTTTCGGCCCCTGCGTTTCAGGTGACTGTCCTGGGTGAGTTGCCAGGTCCCGCTTCCCTCCCCGAGAGATGGAGCCCCCGCGAGAGGAGGGTGGGGGACTCTCCCTCCAGAGCCCAGGGTGGGTGAGCTGGTTAGCTCAGAGCACCAGCCAGGGACCAGGAAGGAAGAGGCACAGGCTGTCCAGTGGGGACGTGGCCCCGGGGTCATTGCGGGCAGGTGTAGAGGGCCCAGTGAGCTCCCTCTTCAAGTCAGATCTGAGGCTCAGTGAGCTGTCCGTCCTCAGACCCCAGGAGCCCGCTGTGCCACCTTAGTGATCGACGGCCTCCGTGCACCAGGCCCCGGGGAGCCCGAGGACAAGAAGACAGCTGTCCCCAGGCTTCACGGTCCAGAGCTCAGAAAGGAAGATGCTGCAGACGGGCCTCGAGCCGGAGCAAGCCCTGCCTGGGGCAGCCACTGGCCTTGATGGTGCAGTTATGTCAGAGGGAGGAGTCAGGACAGACGCCTTCACTGAGGGTCATTGCGTCTGGGGCTTCAGGGGCTGGTTCCCTGGGTGGAGATGAGCACATCCTAAGCTCCAAGAGCAGCCAGATTCATGGGGATGTACGGGGTGCTGTGGTCTGAGGAGTCGCCGGGCCAGGACAGGGGCCCCAGTGCCCCCAGCATGTCCTGGGTAGGGAGCGAGGGGCATCACCAGGGTCAGCAAAGCCCAGGGAAAGTGGAGCCTCACACTGTCGTGAATTTCTTCCTTCAGTTTCCCTTCTCTCACTTCCCTGTGCAATGTCCTCTCTTCTGCTCAGAGGGTAGCTTTATATCACATCCTAGAATTTTGTCTTCTCCCATTTCCCTTGCTCTTGTGTGTGTCTTGCTCGGCTCACAACTCAGGTTCTGATGGGAGCATCAGAAGTGATTTTTTTTTTTAATGTTTTACGTCTTATGTGAGCCTCACGGGTGAGACTGGGGCCTCGGGTGTCTGGTTTGACCCTCGCTTTATTTGAGACTACAGCTCGGGGCCGGCTCGGGGTGGGACACGGTTTCCCAGACTTCTCCTTCAGCCGGGAAGCTTGTACCTGGACTGGGTATGGGCTAGGGGGTCCAACTGTGCCCCTTTTGGGGCGTCCTGGCACCCACACTCCAGCCATCACCAAGCTGTGAGGTATACTCACTCTCAGTCAGTCTCCCCATTCGACCACCAGTTCTGGGCCATTGTGCCCCGGGAGCCCAGGGGAGTGCCTGGCAACATCACCAGATGTGGAAGTGCCACCAAGACTTGTACACACATGTTCTCAGCAGCACAGACCATGACAGCCTCAAACTGGAAAGAACCCAAGCCTCCACCAGCTGCTGGTGAGTAGATAAACAAAATGTGGCGTGACCATACTGTGGAATAGTATGCAGCCATAAAAAGGGGAGGATGTTCTGACACACTACAACGTGGATGAACCTTGAGGACCTTCTGCTCAGTGAAATAAGCTAGTCACAAAAGGACAAATACTGTCTGATTCCACTTGAATGAGGTACCCAGGGTAGTCAAATTCATGGAGGCAGAAAGTAGAATAGAGGCCACTGTGGGGGTGGGGGTGGACAGAGAGTTATTGCTTAATGAGGCAGTTTCTGTTTGGGAAGATGAGCAGCTTCTGGAGATGGACAGTGGGGATGGTTGCACAATACTGTGTTACGTACATGTTTACGTTACGTATTATATGCATGTATGTCTGGGCACAGAGATACCACAGTGAATGAAACAGAGAAGGCCCTGTCCTCGGGGCGCCTGCATTCTAGCAGGAGAGATACACACCAGCCAAAGTGTGGATAAGAGCCCTGGAGACCCGTCAGGCAGGAAGGAGATGGGGAGGGGGCAGCTGATCCTGTCACAAAGTCCCCAAGTCGCACCTGCCATCAGGATCATCTCAGGACCATCCACGTTCCATCCACATGGCCGTTCACCGTGCCAGGGCCACTTGTGCACCTGGGGATGGAGGTGCGTTGGCGGGTCAGAGATGAATGGGGTGAGACTGTGTTGTAAAATGGGTGGTGATTGGTTTTCACAAACATTTGAGGAAGATTTTAGATGTTCAACTGTAAAAGTTGTGAACATGTAAAACCACAAGAGCACATCCTTGTACGGATTCCCTGGGATTTGTCCTGAAGAAGCATATCTCCGCCACCATGGGGAGAGTGGTGCTGGGACCCAGTCCCTCCTTGGCTCCATTGTGGTCAAGTTTGGGACCCAGTATCTTTTCTTCGTTAACTGACACCATACCATGCATCCCTTTAAAGTAGGTAAGTCAATGATCTTCAGTAACTTACAGCATTGTACAACCATCACCAACAATCCTGTTTGAGAATGTTTCCATCCACCCAAAACCCTTTCCCTGTTCCCACCCCCAGGCCCGGGCTGACCTGCTTTTCGTCTATAGATTTGCTCATTCTGCATGTTTCCTATAAACAGAACCATACTCCATGACGTGGTCTTTGTGACTGGCTTCCTCCACTTAGCAAAATGTTTTTGAGGGTCACCCGCGTCATAGAGCATTTACTTTATTCCTTTTTTGGCTGGACCACATCTCGTCCGTGTATCCACACGCCACGTTTTGTTTATCCATCTGTTCACCAGTTGATGGATACTTGGGTTGTTTCCAGCTTGGGCTTGTGATGGTTAATGCCCCATGAATGTGTGCACGGTCTGTGTGTTGACAGATGTTTTCCTCCTTCCTGTGTGGAGACCCAGGAGGGGAATTGCCATGTCAGGCAGCCAAGGTTAACTTTGTGAGGAGCTGCCCTGCTTTTCCAGAAAGGCCACAGCAGCTCACATCCCCGTGGTGGTGTCCGAGGGCTCCTGTTTCTCCACATCCTCCCTGACCCTTGTTACCATCTGTCTTTTTGATTGGCGCTGTCCTTTGTCTTTTTGGGTGATGCTGTGGCCTGGTTGGGGTCAGGGAAGGTCAGGAAGGAGTTAAAGATGTAGAGGATAGAGCTCCCGAGAATAGATTAGTGAGAGGAGAAGCAGGAGAGCAGATTCCCCTCCTGGGGGGAGTCTCTGGTCTGGACCACTCCAGGGAGTGGGTTACAGTGCAGACACGTGGGGCTCAGTCGGGAGGGCTGGGGAGCCCCGCTGGACAGTCCTGGATGTTGACAGTTTCCCGGAGGAAACCACAGTATCCAATGAGGCTGGTGAGGAGGGAACAACATTTCCTTCTTGGACAGTTCAGTCCTGCCACCGCCCAAGCTGGGGTGGGTGAGAAGATGCCCCGGGGTTGTCCGTCGGTGACCCATTTGGCCGTGTCTGCTATAGAGCAGGCAGGGCAGTGCCTGGTCCTCAGCGCCTGCCCCATCCTCACCGCCTCCCTGGCCGGTCGCACGGGACCGTCTTCCAGGCAGACCTTGGGGCAACCGTCCACCAGGCTTACTGCCCACATTTGTTCCTCAGAGGTCCCCCTTGCCCAGCCCTAGGAGAGATAAACGGGGACCTGGACCTTCCTCCTGGGAAGACGGGTGTGAGCAGACCCTGTGCCCACCCAGGCCCTGATTCTGAGCAGTTGGCGCATTCCGTGCCGAGATCCCGACAGCGGCCCTGGGTTTTCCCTTGACTGCCGTTTTCCGGTCCTCTCCCCTCCATGGTCCCCACTTGTTTACTTCCCTGTGCTTTCAATAGCCCAGGAGAGAGCGTGCCAGCCTTGAGTGGTGTTTGGGGCTGGACGGAACCGAGCCGCAGCCTCACCGTTGTGTTATTCTCATGCTGCTTCCGCTCTGCTCAGCACGCTCTGTTTGTTAGAGCCGAGCCAGCCTGGGGACCGTCTTCCCACTGGAGCCACCCGGGCAGCGCCGTGGCCCAGGTCTGCACTCTGGGGGCTAGTGCGCGCCCCGGCCTCTGGGGCCCGGTGGAGGTGGGGCTGGACCTCGGTGCTGGGGGTGGATGGTGGCACCAAACTCCCTTATCACTGGGCCAACTGGCTGTGCTCTGGGGGCTGTGGGGTGTTCTCCCACCCGAGTCCAGCCCCGGCAGTGCCTGCCGTGATGGGGTCACTGGCTGTGGGGAGGTGGGGGGGGGTGTCCCCTGAGCACGTCTGCCCTGAGGCAGACTGGCCTGGCAGACACGGGTTACTCAGCACCTCCAAAGTCACCGACAGGAAACCAGCCACTTGAGAAGGAAGCTTGGCTTTTCTGGGCTTTGGAGAAAATCGTGACGCATCGGAATTCCCAAAACCAATAGGCTGCTGGTGGGGGGTGTTTTTCCCATACAGACAAAAAGTAGAACTCAGGGGTGATGGGAAACTTTTACCTTGGCTAGACTGCAGGGGCGGGGCTTCCTGAGAAGCCTGGTCAAAAGGCGGAGGAGGCCAGGAGCTCGCCGCACTGCTGCCCATCGCGCTCCTGCCCTGCCACGCTCCTGTCCATTGCGCTTCTCTCCATCACACCCCTGCCCTGCTGCCAGCCCCTCGAGCAGCAGGGCTGAGGATGCGAGAGACACCATGTGCAGCCGCCTTGCAGGGCTTCCTGCGGTACCTCCACCCGAGCCGGGCAGGCCGGAGACGGGTGGCCTCTGTCGAAAAGCACCTATGTGCTTGCGGCACCGCCCTGTGGACACACATCCGAAGCCTCGTGTGCAAGAGCAAGGTGGGCCTGCGGTGGGCCGGGGACTCCTGGGTGGGTGGTGCCAGGCAGGGTCCCTGCCGCCCGGTGTCGGGCTCTGTTCCCCTCCCTGTCCCTCTGCTGGTTGGCTGGGGCTGGGCTGTGTGTGCCAGTCTCTGTCCTGGGAAGAGGGGAGGGGAGAGGGGCTTAGTGATTACCGTTCTTTGGAGGGAAAGGAAAGGTATCTTTCTGCTGCCATGTCTCCCTGTTTACAACTGCCAGAGGTGGAGGGAAACCGTCCCTTTCCTTGGGAGCAGGAAGAACCGTGCCTGCCCCCTTCCTTCCTGGGCAGCCAGGACACAGGAGTTGGGGGTGAGGGACCAGCAGTGCGCGTCCTTCCCTCCCGCCCCACCTGGTCTGGTTGAGAGCTGGGAGCTCCACTGGCCCCAGAGCTGAGAGGGCCCTGGTGTCACCCCCCTGCACACACCCTCCCCCGGAGGAGGTGTGACCCCAGCTGGGTGTCGGGAAGCACCATGTGGGAGTGTTCTGTGACTGCTCTCTGCTCACAGACCTGCCCCTTAAGGTGGGGTACCCACGGCCCAGGAGTGTGGCCCCTGAGACCCTCCTGGAAGAGAAGGAGAACCTGTCACCACACGGCCCAGGAGGGAGATGCTCTGCCTCCCTCTGTCTGTGTCAGTCTGTCCATGCATTTCAGATCCTTGTGAATGGTACCCAGTAGGATCTAGAGGGGAGGGGAGGAAGGCCCACCCCCAGGAGTATCTGTGATGACGATCTCTGTGCCGAGCCGGGGCAGGGCGAGGGCCTGGGTGCACACATCTGAGAGGTAGGGCTTCGGGGCCTCGCTTTCCAGCTGCCTCCCCTGCACACGGCCCAGGTGGCTGTCTCCTCTTGGGTCCCTTGCAGTGGATAAACACGTGATGGCTGTCCTGAGCACACTGTGCGCAGTACCGCCGCATGTTGGGGTGGGGTGCACGCGTGTGCAGCAATCGTGAAGTGTGGTCCTGCTCTTAAGCAGCTTTCTAGTAGCAGAAATGAACCATCACCCAAAGCAAGCGATGAAATCCCGGGGCACCGTGCAAGGAGTGCCAGGTTATGTGGTGTCGGATGGTGGCTCCCTGACCTCGCTTCACACCAGAATCACCTGGGCAGTTTTTCGTTGTGCTGCCGTCAGTTCTGCAGAGACTGGGGAGGTATTTCTTTAACAAGAGCTCCCAGGTGCTTATTCGTCCAGCCCAACCCGCTGGTATAGAACATGTGCTCCCCAGAACAGGGGAGATGGAGCCCTTGTGGACAGGGGACACGCAGCCTGACCAGGAAGGTCAAGGCATCTTACAGCAGCACAGTCAGGTGACACTAAACAGCAGGGTCCCGAGGACCGGCGCTCGGACAGCGCTCTATGGGATAGAAGCAAGAGGGGCTGCAGGGAGCCTTTGTCCAGCCCCCTCGCCAGTGGCGTGATTTGGAGCTGGGCTCCAGGTCCTTCTGGGCCTGTCTCTGAGCCATGGGCCCGACCTGGACTGGAGACCCTGCCTGCACGGGCTCCCACAACCAGAGCTCGGGACAGTGTCCCCAGCTCTTGGATGACACCCCCCCCCAGGAAGATGCTTTTGAAATCGGCCTTCCCAAAGTGTGTCTAAATCGACTGTTCAGCCTCCTCCAAGCTGCGTGAAGCACCTCTGATGCCGGGGGTGGGGGCAGGGAGCAGGACGGCAGGGCTGCCAGCACTGATGTTAGCTCCCATTGGGAAGGGACCAGAGGATCAGGGTACAGGGCCCGAGCTGGTGCTGACTCATCCCAGGGGCAAGCCTGGGCTACAGGCAGCGAAGGTCTGGGGGCAGGAGGGCTGAGGTGCCGGGGGCTTCTAGCAGGTCCTCTCCTCTCTCAGGACCCCTCTTGGTCTTTGGATAGAGATGCCGGCCAAGGTCTGGCTCCGATTTGACTTAGACATGGAGAAGTAGCAGGCTTGGTCTGCTGCCCGGCCGGGCCTCTGCACAGACCCCAGGGCATCTGATAATCATGACCGCTTGCTTTCAGCTGGACCCCCAGGCCCTGCAGGACAGAGACTGGCAGCGGACCATCATCGCCATGAATGGGGTATGTACCCATGGGGCTGTGTTGGCACCCGCTTCCTGCCGAAGGCTGGGGTGGTCCTGGTCTCTTCCAAAACAGTCGGAAGGAGGCTGAGCCTGAGCCGGTGTCTGAGGGGGAATGTGGCTGGAGGAGGCAGAGGCACCATGGGGCAGAATCGCTGTGTGCAGGCAGGAGTCCGCCTGGTGGCTGGAGTGCAGTCACCCGCCAGGCACTGAGCATCCCTCCTCAAATGGCAATCCAGTGGCATCATGGGGACAGACAGTGCCTTGACCCTGGGGTCTGCCCATAGAAACTAAGACCCCTGATTAGCCTTCAGTGCCCCAGAAGGATTTTTTTTTTAACATCTTTATTGGAGTATAATTGCTTTACAATGGTGTGTTAGTTTCTGCTTTATAACAAAGTGAATCAGTTATACATATACATATGTCCCCATATCTCTTCCCTCTTGCATCTCCCTCCCTTCCACCCTCCCTATCCCACCCCTCTAGGTGGTCACAAAGCACCGAGCTGATCTCCCTGTGCTATGCGGCTGCTTCCCACTAGCTATCTATTTTACGTTTGGTAGTGTATATATGTCCATGCCACTCTGCCCCAGAAGGATTTAGACTTTAAAAAGAAAAACTATTACCACACACCAAAAAAGGTCTGGGCATGTAGGACAAAATGTTACCATTTGATAGATAATTCATCTTTTTGTTATATTATTCTCTATACTTTTTCTCTAGTGTTTTGTTGTTGTTGTTAGAATTATATAAGAAAGAGAAGCAATGGGGTCGTTGGGGGAGGTTCTGCAGAAGCTGGTTCTTAGATTACCCTGACCATTCCTGGCTCTTGCTGAGTTGGACTAGGGGCCACCCCCCACCTGGACCTTACCCTGCTCTCCCGGGGCGGGTGGTGGAAAGAATTGCTGAGGTCCCAGGGGCCCTGGGAACACAGACTGTGAGGACCAGGAGGGTGAGAGGGTCGTGCTCCCTCCACCTGCAGATTGAAGTGAAGCTGTCAGTCAAGTTCACCAGCAGAGAGTTCAGCTTGAAGAGGATGCCTTCCCGAAAACAGACAGGCGTCTTCGGAGTCAAGATCGCCGTGGTTACCAAGTGAGTGGTGAGGGGTTGGAGCTCATGCGTCTCTTGTCCCCAAGGACCGAGGGCACCCCCTCCCCAGGTGTTTCTGGAGGAAAGAGCAGGTGTGGGTCTCCTGCTCTGTGCACAGTCACTGCATGGGGACGCCTCCCAGGCCCTTGGAGCACTGTGCTCAGCTGCCTCCCATGTTTACCATGAAAGGTGTCCTCATAAGCTCAGGGGTGTCCCACCCCCTTCCTGTGCTGCCTGTGGAGCTGCGCTTGGCAGGGTTTTCTTCCCTCACTCGGAATTGGTCACGATCAGGCCTCCTGTTCAATGATGGAAACGCTGCCCCTTTGTCACGGGTCAGTTGCCAGGAGAAGCTTGTGTGTAGGTTTGAGGGCAGTTCTCAGGGACACAGGCCGCCTCCTCCCCGAATCCATTCGCTTCCCCGATTTGGAATCTGGCCGGGCCCTGACCTCGCTGGTCGTCAGGCAGGAACCTGCGTCAGACGCTCCCTGGACACCTTTTGTGTCCAAACACTGCTCCCTGCTCCCGGCTGCACCCCAGCACCTCTGGGTGGCTCAGGGCGGGAGCAGAGAGCACTGTCAGCAGGTGCCCCAGAGAAGCACTGCTTTTGGGAGTGTCGAGGGACAGAGCTTTGCTGGGCTCCCGAATGCAGTCACTAAACTAGACTGAAGCTGACCCTCCAGACAGCAAGTCTCCTGTGTTTGAAGTGCTCTTACCCCGGCATCCTGCCTGGAGCTACTGGAATTGTCCATTGTTAGGACGTGGAAGAGAAAAGTGTAGAATCACAGGAGTCTGAGCACTGGCATGAGGCAGCCCCATGGAGCTGGCCCTCCGGCCGGGCCGCCTGCTGGGCTTAGGGCTCACCTGTGCCCCAGGCCTGAAGGGGGCAGGATTGTTCTCTCGCATAGCAGGTAGGGGGCAGGGCTGAGACCGGGTCCCCTGACCCAACTCGGAGACCAGACCGCTTTCCAGGACCCTTGTGACTTCACCTGTTAACCCAGGGCCTGGGATCTTTTAACTGACTTCCAGTGGCTGACCTCACTTAGAAAAGCCTCCTGACTGTCCCTCAAAGGTCGTGTGTGACTTGTAGGGTGTCCAGCCATCTGGAGCTGTTGGAAAGGCCCCGATAAGATGTAAGCAGTGATAATCATGAGATCTCAGAACAGAGGGAGAACACACAGAAGGCTCTGGGTGTGCCCAAACCTGGGTGCTTCAGGTGTGCAGAGAGGCGCGGGGATCAGCCCCACTGCAGCCCGAGCCAGGGCTGCCAGGCACTGAGGGCGTCCCCTCCCTTGCAGGAGGGAGCGTTCCAAGGTGCCCTACATCGTACGCCAGTGCGTGGAGGAGATCGAACGCCGGGGCATGGAGGAAGTGGGCATCTACCGCGTGTCCGGAGTGGCCACCGACATCCAGGCACTGAAGGCGGCTTTTGACGTCAGTGAGTGTCGGGCTGGGCAGTGCGGGATGGTGGTGTGGGCACAGTGCCCAAGCCGAGATCCTGGCGTGCCCGTTTATGTTACAACGAGAAGGAAATGGCGCTGTGGGACGAGGTTCTGCACAAGCCAGTTCTTAACCCGTCCTGACCACACGGGCGTGGCTCTTGCGGAGTTGGACCAGGGGCTTCTGTGGGGGCGGCTCCATCTCGCACCGGGGCTCCACCTGCTTGCCCCCAGCTGGGAATGGAAAAGAGGTGCCAACCAAAGCCCAGGGGTCAGTGCGTCTGGCTGCAGAGAAGCTGGTGGAACTGCCCCAATTGCCAGATAAGGACACGAGACCCCAGAGGGTCCTGGAAGTGGAAGGGGGCAGAGCCGGGACTTCGGCCTGGCCTGGAGCCCTGGACGTGTGGGCCCAGCCACAGTTACAGCTCCCTTTGGGTGGCCAGCATGGGCCCGGCCTGTGGCTCAGAGGGTAGAAGTGACTCGGGGTCCATTGTGGGCCTTGTTCTACGTCTGCGCTCTCTCCAGACAACAAGGACGTGTCGGTGATGATGAGCGAGATGGACGTGAACGCCATTGCCGGGACGCTGAAGCTCTACTTCCGAGAGCTGCCTGAGCCCCTCTTTACCGACGAGTTCTACCCCAACTTCGCCGAGGGCATCGGTGAGTGAGGGGGGTCAGGGGCGAGGTGAGGGAACCCGAGTTTCAGCCCAAACCCTGCGTGTGGCGGGGGACCGAGAACCAAGCCGGTCCCGAGAGGCCTCTGCCCATCCTCAGCGGGCTGCCTGCTGTCCCGGTCCCTCCAAGTCGCCCGAGAGGCTGCAGCAGCTGGCGCTGCTGTGGACACGCCTGGGTGCGGGGTCCTGGAGGCCACTGTCCTCCTCACCTACCCCTGGTCCTGGCCCCGTCAAGCAGGGCTTCAAGCCCGACCTGACCCCCAGTCCACCTGGAGGGTGGGGGGCGCTGGCACATGGGGCAGCTGCGGCCTCCGCACCTCCCTCCAGGGCCATTCAACAGAGGACCTGGCTCCCTGGGTGCACAGGGTGATGTGATGAGGGGGCCTTGGGGCCTCGCGGCCCTCCTGCTTGTCACTCTTCCTGCTTTATTCCAAGCCCGGCTTCCCCTGCCTTGGGCTCTTCCGAACAGGAGGCAGGAATGGCCGAGTGTGCCAGGAGGGCAGCTGTGCCCAGCACCTCCTGCTGCTGGTCCCTTTGGTGCCGTTGACCACTTTGAGATTCAGAAAAGGCGTCCAGGGTGGCTGGCTCCCCACCCCAGCTCCCACCACCGTGTCCTCAGTGGGGGCCAGTGCTGTGTGAGGCAGGACGGTGACAGACCTGGGCTGTCCTGTGCCCTCCGACACAGGCCCTGGGAGAGGCCTCCAGCCCATGCTTGTGACCCTGAGAAATAACTGCCCCCCCGCCCCCTGCAGCTCTCTCAGACCCCGTGGCAAAGGAGAGCTGCATGCTTAACCTGCTGCTGTCACTCCCGGAGTCCAACCTGCTGACATTCCTCTTCCTTCTGGACCACCTGAAAAGGTAACCCCAGCTCCTATGTGGAGGCTCAGGGCTCCGGGACCCCCAGGGCAGCAATGGGGAGGGTCCTCCGTGCCCCGCTGTCTCCCTGGTGTCAGACTCCCCAGCACCCAGGGCCTTCTCTCTACACCTGCCCCGGTCTGTGGTTATCCCCTCTGGGTACCAGAGCCACTGCCACCCCCATCCCTCTCTGCCACGGCGAGTGGTGTGCTCGGATCCCCACCACCACTGCCCCCCATCCATCCCACAACCGGCCCCACCACCTGGTGGCCTTGAGCACTCTTCATCCCGGGCCCCTCTGACCCAGAAGAGCCAGGGTGGGGTCTGCTTTCTGCACAGCTGGGGCTGAGCCCCCCACCCCGGGGGGGACCTGGGTCCCCCCACCCACCTCCATCCTCAAGGTGGTGTCACAGCAACACCCACTCTTCTGCCTTGGCCCTCCACAGGGTGGCAGAAAAGGAGACAGTGAACAAGATGTCCCTGCACAACCTCGCCACGGTGTTCGGCCCCACACTGCTCCGGCCCTCAGACAAGGAGAGCAAGCTCCCCGCCAACCCCAGCCAACCCATCTCCATGACCGACAGCTGGTCCCTGGAGGTCATGTCCCAGGTACGATGGCCCTTGCCACCCGGCCTGACACAGGTGGTCTCTGTCTACCCCTCCCTGCATCCTGCCGGTGGTTCCCACCGAGTTGTGCAGGGTGGGTGTCCAAGGTTTGGAGAGGGACTTGTCCAGGGCCACGAGGCAGGGAGGAGTGGGGAGGACCCAGGCCACCGCTTTTTCCTCTGCACCTTTGTGGGGTTTCTCAGGGCGCGTCCCACCTGGCCGTCCTTCAGGGGCAACCAGATCTGTTGCTGTGAGGGGCTCGTGTCACCAGCAGGGCCCTTGGTCTGCAGGCCCTGGGCTCTGCTGGAAAGGCCTCTTCTCTGAGCCGCTGTCCCCTCCTGCTCTGCCCGGCAGGTCCAGGTGCTGCTGTACTTCCTGCAACTGGAGGCCATTCCTGCCCCAGACAGCAAGAGACAGAGCATCCTCTTCTCCACCGAAGTCTAAAGGCCCAACTCCACCTCCAAGATGCCGGCAGAACGGCCTGGGAACCTCCTAGGGAAACGGGCTATCCACAGAGCGGGAACCGAACCTTCTAGAGGAGTCATTAGGCCACCCCCCAGGGCCAGGCTGCTGCCAAGAGACAACTACCCAAGGCAAAAGGCCAAGTGGCCTGGGCAGTTCCAGGCCCCCCTCCGGTGGGGCCTGAGAACTCTGGGCTGGCCTCAGACTGTGGTTTTCTACGCCGCCACCAGAGGGCGCCCCAAGCCAGCCCTCGTGTCTCCGGTCACGGGCCTGGGCGGGACCAGGCAAAGGGAGTGGTTTTTACGAATTTAACTTATGAGAGTTTAAAGATTTCTACTGGATCACCTGTCGAGATGCACCCTCTCCAGGGAGAAAGGAACAGGAGCAGATTCCCTCGGTATCGTGTCTTGAATAAATAACTGCTGCTGCTTTGTGCCCAGGGGCCAGGCCCTGTCCAGCGTGGGTGGGGGCGTTTAGATTTCCCAGACTTAGAAATTCGACTCCTGTTTGTAACAGGGTTTGAAAAGCTAAATCTACACTGTGTAGCGCTTGACCCCTTTCACCTCCTTTCTTCTTTCTTTCTAGAAGGATTTGTGCAGAAATGGGTCTTCCTGTTCTATCCTGTTGCTTTGTTTTTGCTGATCACGTGCCCCTCGGAAGGCAGCTCCCTGCGGAGCTGCATAACGTCCAGGACCGGACACCAGGGGAGGGAGGCCCAGGCTGCGCACTTTATGGCTGGTGGTCTAGGGAAAGTGATCCTGTTCACCATCCCGACTGACCCGCCGGGCACGCACTCTCCTCGTCAGCTCAGAAAGGCCTTGATCTCTGGCCTTCTCCGGCCTGTGGCCCATCTACCCCCAAATCTCCCTTGCCCTAATCGTGTCGCACTCCCCCCCCCACACCCCAGATCGCTTCATTCCTCGCTCTTTGCTACACACACTCAGCAAACTTTTGTAAAGTTTTCCTCTGGGCAGCGGCAGCTTACTGACAGCTTGTTTTAAACTTTGATCTGAATAGCCTTTTGATACTTGAATATTTTTAAGTTTTATACATAGTTTCTAATTTTTTTCCTAACAGATTCAGATTCCTAATAAGATGTTAGAATGTACTCTGTGGACAGTCTGTGTCCCAGCGGCATCTCGTCTTCCTCTGAGCGCCAGCTCTGTTTCCATCAGGAGCCACTTCTGAAGTCTCCTGAGCATCTGGAATTGGGGTCGGGGGGGATTAGGAACAGGCTGGGCCGAGGGTAGGGGCTCCCATCCCAAAGCAGGTGGAGGGACAGAGCCCCCCACGCTCCACACACCTGTGCAGAAGCCAGGATATGTGCCTGGTAACCCTCCTGACCATATGACTTAGAGGGAAGAGAACTGGGGAAACCACTAAGTATTTTGAAGAAACAAGTCTGTGAAGAATTGCATCACTTTTTTCAAAAAAGGAATGGGGGCGAGGAGAAACTTCCATGCTGGACTTGCAGGAAGAGAGGATGTAGCTGAACCGGAGGAGGGAAGCAGTGGCATGACTCAGGAAAAGGCGTTTGCTTGTCACGCGATTAGACCAGTAACAGGTGGCACTGTCCAGGACCCTTCCCGTGTCCCTGGCGGGGTGGGAAGGCTTAGCTGGTGTGTCAGCGGGCAGCTCCTGCCCGAGGTCGTGGCACACGGGGCCACGTGCCCCCCCAACTCTACCCTCCGCTCGCGGACCTGCTGAGGCAGGGACGGAAAAAGAAGTCACTCGAAGGTCTTAAGCCTGCATACTTTATTTATTTAGTTGTACTTTTTTCTCGTGAGGAGAGCAGACCCACTGTTTTAAAGCAGTGCTGCTCTCCTGGGGGATGAGGGCGGGGAGCGGGGTCCCCTGTGCTTTGCATGTCTCTGGGATCCATGCGTTTCCCGGGCCTCCAGTCCCTGGCCTCTTCTGGCCTGGCTTCCCATCCCCGTCTGGCCCTGCAGAGGGAACACACTTTACTTAGAAAAGCTAGACCTGGCCCCGGTTTCTTTTTCCCTGGAGTCTCATGATTTGCGTCTG
The DNA here is from genome assembly GCF_002837175.3 of Physeter macrocephalus. NCBI lineage: Eukaryota > Metazoa > Chordata > Mammalia > Artiodactyla > Physeteridae > Physeter > Physeter macrocephalus. The sequence goes on along the minus strand of NC_041232.1, from coordinate 2,989,664 downwards.
TCGCATTGAAACTGGAAAGCAATCTCTCAGTGTCTGTGCCAATTTTTGTTCCCTCCCCCCATCTCCTTCCTCTATTTGCTTTTTATTTATGTAGGATGCATGGTGTTTAGTGATGGAATGACCACTGTTTCTTGTTCAGCTGTCAAAACACTCCTTTGCCGAGCCTCAGTGGTGGCGGTCGCTTTGGGTCGCTGGGCGCCCCTGTCATCCGTCTGACGCTCAGGCCTGAGGGTCGGCAAAGCCGGTGGGCAGGTGATTACCTGGAGGCCAGACGTGACCTTCCGCAAGGCTCAGCCGCTGGATTTGGCAACGAGAAGTGATGCCTCGCCGTCTGGGCCCTAGGTCTGGGTCTGGAGCCTGAGCAGGGGGCAGCCCAGCCTCGGGCTGCAGGTGGCAGGCAGTCTCTCCGCAGCCGCATGTCTGAGTTTGAGTTCGGCCGTGTCTGTACCACCACAGGGGAAAGGACAGCTGCCACTTTCGTTAAAGTTCCCCGAGACGACTTGTGTAAGTGGTGATGGCTGCAGGAGAAAGAAACACCGTGATCAGAGCCTCTGGGAAGCATCCCTGGAGCCACTGGGTTGGGGCTGAGGGTGGGCATTGGAGCTGGAAGAAGAAGCAGGTGGAGTGGAGAGGTAGGTGTCCAGGAGGCCTCCCTGAGGGTAGTGGGCACTGCTGGGGACAGGTCAGGCCCAGGGCGCCCACTTGCCCACAGGCAGTCGCCCCGCTGAGCATGGGGCCGTCTGGTTTGGGATGAACGGCAGAGGGGGCACCAGCCGTGCCAAGCCCGAGGGCAGGGAGGGCTCCAGCCCCACAGAGGCTAGCCCTGCACGAGCCCCTCAGCCTCTGTGGTTTCCAGTGGTGCTGCCAGGTGCAGCCTTTCTGTTGCCAGCAGACGGGACATGGGTCACTCATACGTCACCAGCCTTGCCCACAGAAAAAGCCACCCAGCTTACAGGGAAGCCACGCCCAGGTGGAGAGGGGTGTGCAAGGTGGGCTCTGCTGATGCAGCTTGGGACGAGCTGGGGCCACGCCCACTCGGACCCCTATTGCTGTGCTCGGTGCCTGTCCGCCATCACCCCGAGGCTCCCCCAGGGTCTTCATGTACACCATGCCATCTGCCCACCTGACACCTCATAAGGAAAGGGCTGCCACTGGTCCTCCTCCAAGTATTTGGCCCCTGAAAGGCTACTTAGCCCTCTCTATCCCTACCTTCCTATTTGAAAATCTGTTCCAAAAAAAAAAAGCCCCATTGCATCTCTCTTACTAGGAGTTGATTTTGGGGGGCAAGCTGACTGTCCCCATGTTCCTGAGAGCAGGGGCTGTGTGCAGCCAAGCCCCGGCCGGTGGCATGGCCCAGGGAGCAAGACCGTTCACTGCTATGGAATTTGAGGTCTTACACCTCAAAGACCCTCAGAGGCCTCTTAATCCAATCCCTTTACTTGGTAGGTGGGTAAACAGGTGCGCGAAGGCCTCCCCACACACCTGGTGTCCCAGAGTTGGTTGAAGAACAGAGGCTGGGGTCTTGGTGTCTTGATCCCTATAGGCTGGCTCCCTTTCTGCTGGACTGGACATGGCCAGCTGAGCGGGCCCTGCGCCGAGGCCCAGTGTCACACACGTACCCTGGGCAGATAAAGGAGGGCAGGATTTTGTGTAGAAAGAAGAGCTTGTATACCTGCCCCCCTCAAAAAAGGATGCCCCAGTTGCCTTAAACGGAAGCATTTCCGTGATGAAGCTAATGATGGGCTGTCACAAACAGCTCCGGAAAAATAAACAGAAAAAGTGAGAGGGAGACAGACACACCAGCTCGTGAAGAGGCCCAAATGGCCTCCCAGAGCAGCTGCCATGGGTCAATGGGCAAGATCGGGCCTGAGAGTCACCTCTGGGTGAAGGAGCTGTCAGACCAGGGGAGAGAGCCCTGCGTCACCCCAGCTCTCCCAGGGTGGGAAGCCAGACAGGGCATGACAGACAGGCAGCCACGTAAACGGTTTCTTGGAAGATGGAGCCCCGCTGCGTCTCTCAGACGTGTCTGGGTTGGGGGGCTGAGGCTGCTCCTCTGCATGTCGCCAGATGAGATTCACCAAGTGCCCGGCCGGACCTCATGGGACACATGTCCCAAGAAAGGCCTTCTCAGGGCCTCTCTGGCCAGTTCTGCCAAGTCACCAAGGGCTCAGTCCACACACCAACTTCTTTCCGTTCCCCTCCTGTGGGTGGAACCGGGCAGACCTGACCAGAAACTCTCCCTCGGGGTTTTCAGTCACTTGGTGGAAACGAGCCCAGCAGCTGGGGATGGGGAGGTTCAAATGGGATTCTGGCCGAGATTCTGGCCTTGAGGAGCATGGTCTTCATGGGCTCAGGCAGGTCCTGAGCTACTGCCGGCTGAGCAGCCCCGGGAAGAGGGGGCACCAGGAGGGTGGCCGCCCCAGACATGGGGCTTCCCCGGGGCTCGAGGGCTTGAATGACCCCTGGGGGTGGGCCTCCCAAACCCAAGGCCCGGCACCAGGGCCAGCGTGGGAAACCGGGACCCATGCAGAGGGAAACAGATGCTGCAGCTGCTTGTTGAAATAAAACCACCACTTAAAAACTGCCTTGCTGGGTGGCACTGCCCCGGTTCCCTCTGGGGCTCCCCAGCCCCCATAAGCCCAGCCTCCCTACTGTCACTGGGCCAGAAGGAGGGAGAAGCAATAGGGAGAGGGGAATGGCTGCTGTTTCTTCTATTTTCTGAAAATAACGTTTCCAATATCGGGGTGACGATCAGAAGTTAGTTGGAACAGGCTACAGCATCTGTGACTTTTGTCTGTGTTCTTCATTAGATAAGCACTCCTGATCTGCATTTCCCAAGCAGGGCCCTTCATCCTGGGACTCCTGGTCAGTGGGCAGCGGCTGCAGGAGCCTGTCCACCCTGGCAGGCTGGCCTCTAGCCTGTGAGTCCCAGCCCACCCAAGCCATCTCATGCTAACCCCGCCTCCAGGTGGTGCCATGCTGGGGTACTAGAGGGTAGTAAATTCCTCCTCCACCAGCTGGCTTTGTCCACACCCTCCTTGTGCTCCTTTCTGGCCCCCAGAGTTTTCTAGACTCCAGTGTTCCATGGTAGTTATGAACTGAATTGTGTCCCCCAAATTCACACGTTGAAGCCCTAACGCCGTGTGTGACCGTGTTCAGAGATTACCTTTTAGGAAGGTAATTAAGGTTAAATGAGGTCATAAGGGTGGTCATAATCTGATATGACTGGTGGCCTCATAAGAAGGGGAAGAGAGGGACTTCCCTGGTGGTCCAGTGGTTAGGACTTTGCGCTTTCACTGCCGAGGGCCCTGGGTTGGGGAACTAAGATCCCACAAGCCACGCGGCACGGCTGAAAATAAAAAAAGGAAGAGCCACTAGAGATCTCTCCACTTCTCACAGAGGAAAGGCCGTATGAGGACACGGAGAGAAGGGGCTCAGCTGCAGTAGAGGCCTCAGGAGGAACCAACCCGGATGGCACATTGACCTTCAGAAAAATCAATGTCTGTTTAAGCCCCTGGTCTGTGATTTATTGTTGTGGCGGCCTGAGTCCACTAATACAGTGGCCTTTGACTATTCTGACCCCTGGATGTGGATCCAAGCATGGAACTCGGGTCCTCCCCATGCTGCTCAGGGTTAACGACCCTCTTAAAGGGTCCCAGGGTGGTTGACTGATCACACCGAGGGCAGGGGGCTATCACCCTCCTTGTCCAGGCTACACCAGTGAACCTCATGGATGAGCACATTCTGGGGGACCGAGGCTGCTCCTCCGCGTGTCCCCAAATGAGATGCACCAGGTGCCCAGCTGGACCTCACAGGCCACATGTCCCAAGACAGGCCTTCTCAGGGCCTCTGGCCAGTTCAGCCAGGTCACCAAGGGCTCAGTCCACACACCAACTCCTTGCCGTCACCCTCCTCCTCCTCCTCCTCCTCCTCCTCCTCCTCCTCCTCAAGTCAACTGGAATCTCTTCCAGTTCACACTTGTCTCGTCACCGCCTGAGGGCTGGCCAAAAAAAGAAAGGTGGGGAGCTGTGAGTCCCGAAGATGATTCTCGATTCTCAAAGGAGACATGGGCATGTTCGGAGCCTTGGGATGTGTGCAAGATTCTCGGGAGACTAGTTTGCAAGGGGGGGGCACCAGCGGCTGAGGGAGAGAGCCCAGGGTCCAGAGTCCAAGGCTTGGGCAACTCATGCAGCTCCCAGAGCCTCACCTGTACTTTTTTTTTTGGCCGCGCTGCGCAGCTTGTGGGATCTAGTTCCCCGACCAGGGATTGAACCCGGCCAGGCCCACAGCAGTGAAAGCGCGAGATTGCCAGGGAACTCCCTCCTCACCTGTAAAATCGGGACTTGCTCACTCTGACACTGGGAAGGGGGACACACAGGCTGAGGAGCGCTAGTTAAGCCTCAGGCACATTTGGGTGGAATCCCTTTATCCAGCTCATCATCCCTCGTCTTCCATGTCCCCACCACGATATGCCGTTGTTTCCTGAGGTCCCCATGGAGTTGAACCAGGAGGCTGCACAAGGGTGACTGCTTTCTGTGGTTGGGGACCTAGAGCTGAGAGATGACAGAGGAAGCATTTCCAGAGCTCTTGCCACATGCCAGGCCCTGCCCTTGGGACGCTTACAGTCTCCGGGGCCATAGACATTACCGTTTACTAGCCGTGTGATTGCCGTGTGCAGAGAAGCATGGTGTCCAGGGGGGCACTTATTGGGGTGCGGACCTATTATTTAGTTCCCCAGCATCCCTGACCGGTGTGGGAGAATTGCCATTGTTCACAAAAGAACTGGAAGTACAGAGAATTTGAGGGCCATACTCGAGGTCACACAGCTGTCCCGGCCAGAGCTTGGGCTCAAGTCCGGAGACCAGCAGACCTGGTACATGGGTTCCCTTCTTGCTGACATCAGTTTCTCTGACTGTGAAACAAGAGGGTTTCATGATCTCTGATCTCTGTGGGCTGTGAGGAAGGGGGGACACCTGTCCTGAGTTGGTGTCCTTCCTGTGTCTCTTCTGGATCACCTGCAAGCCGGCTGGGCATCCCAAGGAGTCTCCTGGGGTTCAGACCATGGCTGCTGGGTACCTGAGTCCCTCTCAGGGCGAGCAGCCCATCTCTGTCTGCAGACACATCTTTGCTCAGCTGACAGCTGAACGTCTCCTGAGACTCGGCGCACCCCTGGCTCCAAGAGAGGCATGTCAAGAATCCCAAGCTGATGTCCTGGCACTCAGAGCTGATGATTTGCTAACGGCTGGGAACAGTTGTTTTCTGATTAAAATTTGGCCTGCGGTCCCTGCCTGTTTGGCTCCTCCAGCTGTGGTGCAGACAGAGCAGCTGGGCCCAAGTGGAACAGTCAGTGTCGGGGGTGAGCGTCAGGGTGAGCCGAGGGGGTCACCAGGAAACCAGAGGCACAGAGCTCAAGGGGGTTCCAGGCTGCAGCGCTCCACCCATCTCAGTGGTGATGAGACCCCAGCACTGCAGGGCTGGCGGGGCCTGACCGGGGGGGAAGTGTCAGCCTCTGAGGCTGATCATCACAGTGTCCCAAATCCTGCCACTTGGTGGTCGTGGGTCGTGGAGGCTGGGCCCTGGAAGGGGCTCGCACAGTGATAAATGCTCTGGGCACCTCTCCAGTTCCCTTCTTGCTCCTGGCCCGCAGCTGCCCAAATTGCCTGCTCTTTCTGCCCCTCCAGTCCTGACAAGCCGAGGAGAAGGGACCAAGGTGTGGTAAGGCTGATGGGACCACCCAGCACTGAGGCCCAGCCACACACTGGGGTGAAGTCTGGACAGTTCCGTGCACCCCACCCTCTGATCTGTGTCCTCTCCTCTGACCCCATCGCCATGCCGGGCCTCCAGCCCCCCCAGGTCACCCTCCCCATACTGCATGTGCCACGAGGGCAGTCTTCCTAAAGAACATCTCACAACATGTCACTTCCCTGTCCTAAAGCTGCAGTGACCGGCCCCTGTCCACATTATAGAAGCCTGGTTCCGAGGTCTAGGGTGGGAGGCTCTCTCTGCCTCAAATCCTCCTCAAATGCCACCTCCTCCCAGAATCCTGCTGATCCCTCCGGGACACCTTAGCAGCATCTCACCTGATTCAGGACCAGGTTACACTGCTGTCCCTGGCAGAGAAGGCTCTCAGAGGCTAGGGACCTGGTCAAAACCATCTTTGTACCCTCTCCCACCCACCCACCCACCCACCCAACCCGCACCTGTGCTGAACCGCACAGGTGCGGTTCAGCAGACCTGGTTCCTACTCAGGAAATGTCAGTAGCCTCCTGCTTGGTGGAAAATGATGCTTTTGCTTTGGAATTTCAATGGCAGAAAATCTAGGTTAGTAGTTTTGGTTCATTAAAAGTACTTCGCTGTGTATAAAGACGTTCATAGGAACTTTATTCCTAATGTTAAAGGGTAATGTTTTAAAAAGGTAAAATCATGACTCTTATACAAATATAAAATAAACATATATCAAAGAGTTTACTTAACATTCATTAAATGAGGGAGCCAGTAAGATGTTACCATCAGTTCAAAGGAGAACTCCAAGGTCAGACACATATACAGAACAGAAATATTGAAATGAACTTGGAGGCAAAACTGGTTCTTCCACTGTGGGGGAGGGTTGTCCCTGGACAAGAATTATTCACATTGCTGTCAATTTTCTACAATATTGCAAAAGAGCTCAATGACAATATAAGGCCCAAAGCCCCCGCAGAATCAGAATCAGATTACCTAGAAGGGTGTGTACCAAGGATGCATATAGCTTCCCATTGGAGACTCCAGGAATCTTTTTTTTCTTAATCCAATTTTCATTCCGCAAATAGTTCACAACTGGAGACAACCCAAATGTCCATCAATAGAATGGATAAACCATGGAATGGTTAGTTCATTCAGTGCAATACTATACAGCAACCATAATGATATTCATTTTGCATGCCACAGATGCATGCAACAAGATGGATGAATCTCACAGAATTCATGTTGCGTGAAAGAGGGTAGACACAAAAAGATACTTGCTGTAGGCTGAATAATGCCCCCTAAAGATATCCAGTCTTTCCCTGGGACCTATAAATGTTACCTTATTTGGAAAAAGGGTCTTTGCAGATGTGATAAATTAAGGATCATGAGATGGGGGGTTATTCTGGATTATCCAGGTGGGCCCTAAACGCCATCATGAGTGTCCTTATATAAGAATCAAAGGGAGATTTCACACAAACACAGAGAAGGCCATAGACCAAGGCAGAGATCGGAATGATGCAGCCACAAGCAAAGGAACATCAAGAAATGAAGGCAGCTGGCAGAAGGTAGAAGAGGCAAGGGATGGATCCTCCCCCAGGGCCTTCTGAGGAGACTCAGAGATGCTGACACCTAGATGTTGGACTTCCAGCCTCTAGAACTGTGAGATGATACATTTCTTTTGGTTTAAGCCACCAAGGTTGTGGTAATTTGTTACAGCAGCCCTAGGAAATCAATACAATACAATTCCATTTATTTAAAGTTCAAAATCAGCCCATATTCATCCTGAGTTAGATGTCAGAATGTGGTTACATTTGGGGGAGGATGTAGTGTTGGCAGGGGAGAGGAGGGACTTGGCAAACTGCTCAAGTTCTTTTTCTTGACCTTCACTTTTTTGTATTTCATTGAGTTGTATATTTATTTTGTGCACTTTAATATAAAAAAAGTATCTCTTGTCCTCCATGCAGTTCTTACAGGGCTGGCGTGAAGATCTAAATGATGTTGAGTCCTGTTTGAACTGTAAATGCTGAAACAGATGCAACATGAATGCCCTTCACAGTCACCAGGTGTTTACTGGGTGCTGGGCACCATACTAAGCTCCCTTCATGCATTATCCCACTTAATCCCCCCAACCCATAACAGCTCCCATTTTGTAGATGAAGAAACTGAAATGCAAAGACAAATGGTTAGTAAGTGATGAAGCCAGGATTCAAACCCAGGCTGTCTGGTGATGAGGACCATGACCTAAGTCCTACACAAATGTTGAATGATTGATTATCTCCAGACTATTAAACCATCATGGCTATTCCGGTTTTAAAAAGAAAGGTACAGATCATTATGTATAGTAGACTACCATTTGTGTTAAAAAAAAAAAGGAAGCTAAAGAACCAATCTGCTTATTTTGGATATTTGTTTATATTCAAAAAATATTTTTATCAAGAAACTGAATACATTTAGTTGCAGCTGGGAAGAGGAATTACAGCAATGGAGACGGGGTTGAGAAGGTGCTTTCTGAATTTTGAAATATGTAAATATATTAGAAATTTATTCAGAAACAAAAAGAAACAATGATTATAACAAAAACCATCAGAGAATTACATGAACGTTATGCCAATGATCTGGAAAACATTAACAAAAGACACTTTCCTGCAAAAATATAACTCAGTAAAAATGACACAGGAAGAAAAAGAAATTCTGTCTAGACTTAGGACCAATAAAGAAATGTTGGCGCTTCGCTCGTGGCGCAGTGGTTAAGAATCCGCCTGCCAATGCAGGGGACACGGGTTCTAGCCCTGGTCCAGGAAGGTCCCACGTGCCACGGAGCAACTAAGCCTGTGCGCTACAACTACTGAGCCTGTACTCTAGAGCCCGCGAGCCACAACTACTGAGCCCACGTGCCGCAACTACTAAAGCTCGCGCACCTAGAGCCCGTGCTCCACAAGAGAAGCCACCGCAATGAGAAGCCCACGCACTGCAATGAAGAGTAGCCCCCACTCGCCACAACTAGAGAAAGCCCGCACGGGGCAACGAAGACCAAATGCAGACAAAAATTAATTAATTAATTAATTTTTTTTAAAAGTTGTGCTTTTTTTAAAAACCTGCATCTCATCTCCCCCCAAATCTCCGGGGAGTACCGGGAGGGCAGGGCTTCTGTGTTTTCCCACCACTGTCCAGCTCAAGCCCAGCGCCGTCCTTGGCACGCTATAGATACGTCCCTGAATGGTGGACCTCTGGGCTAAGCCGAGCCTTTGGGATGATGGAGCGTTAACACATCACTCGGCAGTGCCTAGTGCATCCTCCAGGAGGATCCGCCAGCCAGACCTCGAGCAGGAAGCCTGACGCATGCGCACTGCCTGCCTGAGGCCTTTCTGTGGCCGGCCGGATGGTACGGCGCCTGCGCGATCCAGAGCCGGGAGGGACGCGAGCCGAATGGGCTGTTCTGCAGACGCCTGCGCGGCGGCGGATGTGGGCGGGGCCGGCGCCGCGCCTGCGCAGTCTTCGGCGGCCGTGTGGGACGGACAAGGGGCGGGCTGGGGGCGTGGGCCGCGAGGGAGGCTGGGCGGGCCGAGCGAACGGCGCCGCGGGGTTGGCTGCTACCCTGAGGCCGGACTCAACGGATTCGGGCCGCGCCACCGGGCGAGCTCGCCGCCCGGCCCCAGCCCGGAGCCAGCGAGCAAGCGAGGCGGCGCCGCGCGGTAAGAGCCGGGGCCGGGTTCCCTGAGTATGCGCGACGGGAGCGTCCCTCTCCTCAGCGCCGCCCGCGCGGCCAGGCCCCGGCGGCCCCGCAGACCCCGGCGGCCCGCGCCTGCGCCGTCCCCTCCCGGGCCCCCCGCCCGGCGCGCGCCTGCGCCATCCCCTCGCGGGCCCCCGGGCAGCCCAAGCCGCGACCCTGGCCGGCGGGCGTCCCGGCTGCTTGGGGCCCGGCTGGTTCTGCGGCCGCGCCCACCGGTCTCCTCTCCTCGCGCCCCAGGAGAGGCTGGGGCCGCCGCCCCATATCCCCTGGCCCCCAGTCCTTAAGTCCCCAGCCTCCATCCCCGGGCCCGAGGACAGGGCGGGCGGCCGACCCGGGCCTCCTGCGGGCTCTGCTTCCGCCGGGCCGCGCCCCCGCCCGCGCCCAGCTGCGCCGGCGGGGTCAGCCCGGAGCAGTAGGAGTATCCTTTTTTCTCCAGACCTGGTTAATTGCATCAGGTTGGATGTGAATAATCTTGTGTTCTGCCGAGGAAATTCTGCCTTTCCCGCAGTGTGGTCATTGTATGGCTTCAGTGGTTACGTTTAAGACATCAGAGTTCGTTTCTGGGCAGCTCCCCTGGAGATGACTGGAAAAGAAATCAGTTTCCACTCAGTTTCGGCCCATTTACAAAACCAAGTAACTCCTGTGATCATTCAAGCGCAGAGAATCTTGATTTGTTAATGTCCTTGGTAATTCGCCGGCAAGGAAAATTCCCAGGGAAAATTCCCATAAATTCGTCGTTCTGTATTGATCACAGGGGGAAATGTCTGTGTTGTATTAAAAAAAAAATCATCTTCAGCCATTGATAATGTTTTGTAAGTTTGCAACAGATGCAAGAGACTAAAAAATGTTTGCTGTCACCCCGGGGGCTGCATCTTGAGATGAAATCAGAGCCTGGGGCTTGGTAGATACCAGCAGACATCACTATAATATGGGTAGGTTATCAAATAGACACATCGATGCAGAAGGGTAAGGAGAAGTAGGGTATTGACCTAGGTAAGATTTTTTTCTATAAAGAGATAGCTGATCCAGTAATTCTTTTCTCTTGAAAGATGTCTCCTTTTCTCCTTTGAATGAGTGTACTCCAAGCATCTTGAGATAGCTGGAGAATGCTTTTTAATTGCCTGTGCATACTCTACGTATGTAGGGATTTTCTTGACATTCATTTTCAGTAAGAAAGTGAGGGGTTCCCTGGTGGCGCGGTGGTTAAGAATCTGCCTGCCAATGCAGGGGACATGGGTTCGAGCTCTGGTCCGGGAAGATCCCACATGCCGCAGAGCAACTAAGCCCGTGTGCCACAACTACTAAGCCTGTGCTCTAGAGCCCGCGAGCCACAGCTCCTGAAGCCGGTGCACCTAGATCCCGTGCTCTGCAACAAGAGAAGCCGCCGCAGTGAGAAGCCCGCGCACCACAACTAAAGAAAGCCCACGCGCAGCAACGAAGACCCAACACAGCTAAAAATAAATAAATTAAATAAATAAATTTTTTAAAAAAAGAAAAGAAAGTGAATATTGTGCCATAGAAAAGCTTTATCACTCTGCACCTTGGCAACAGTCCAAATATCTAAGTGTGCAGTTCAGCATCATAGTGAGTGGGAAGTGATTATAGCAGTTTTGGTTAAGGTGAGGTTTGTATCAAAATTTCTGTTTTAAACTTGAACTTTTGGGGTTGTGTATCTGCAGTGTGTCCTCTTGAGACGGGATTTCTCTGAAGCAGAGGTTCTCTTTATAACTGACTCCATAAAGTACATCTTATATTTTAGATGACTCAGGTGATAGTATTGCTTTGGTTCAAAATTATTATTAGGGATGGTTTTTCATAATACATTAAGACTTGCTGTATAACCATATACATATTTAAATCACATGGCTAACTTGTCCATAGTCATTACGCAAACTCTCCACCTCAGTAGAGGAACAGTGGCAGGGTGTCAGTAGGTGAGTTAAATTCTCTTGGCTTTATGGCTTTGGGCAAGTCGGTTTTCCTTTTTGGGCTTCATTTCCCTATCTGTAAAGTGTGGGGTTTGGGGGTGGAGATGGAAAGGAGCTTGAGTTGCCAATTTTAATGTTTAATGGATCTTTGCCTACTTAGTCCTCTTCAGCCAGGGGTAGAACTGGGCCTTCTCACCAGTTCCATGACATTGTGGTCCCTCGTCAAAGACCAGGTGGTGTTGTAAAGATGGTGAGAACCAGTCTCGGAGACTCTTGGTCAGGCCCCTGAAATGAACTGTTGAGTGGGCTTCAGTGTATTAAGAAAAACGAGGACAATGTAGGGAGTTTTTCATAAAACTAAATTTATTCAACTAGGACTTCCCTTTCTAAAAAATGTCATTTTCTTGATATTAAAATTAAAGCATCTTCTATGACATAATAAATGATAGTAATAAATGATAACAAGTGATAGTAAATGGTGGTAAATGAGATTGTAATAAATGGCAACTACAGGTTGTTTTTCTTATCATAATAAGGTATTTTTAGAAATAAAGGGAACGTAGAATCTATTGTTTTTCTGTTGTTGTAAGGGAGTTTAGTGAAAAAGTTCCTGGGGCTTTTGCTACTGAGAAGATTAAAATATAGATTACTTTTTAAGAGTAAATATGAGTTACTTTGTGGTCATTTGTCCCAATCCACAGGCAACTAAGAAGGCTCTGTTGAATTTGCTTAGTATTAAAGATAATTCTGATCATCCTTTCCTACCAGATATAAAATGTCAGGATATTTTTGTGTGTGTATAAGCCTAGGCAGGGAGATTCCTCCTGGTGGTTGGAATTGTTAGTATTGAATAGACTGGCTGCCGAGGTAAAGAACCCCTGTGGGGATTCTCTGTCAGCTCTGAAACCTTTTAGTATTGTGACCCCAGTCTTTTGCTATGGAACACCATGACCATCAAGAAATTAGGCTTACAGATTATATTTCCGATATGCTGAGGGGAGAAGTGGCTGTCCAGCACCCTGTCCAGTTCCAAAGTGAATGTAACAGATGACCATTGTATCTGTGAAATCTTAAAAATTTTTAAAGATTTAAAAAATCTTACTAGATTTAGATTTAGAGTTATTGTAAATTTTCTTTTGTACTTACAAAACTACAATATATAATGTGTATCAAGCATACATTTTAAAAGTGTCTCAAAATTAATAATGCAATCTGTAATTCTTCAAATACTCATGTTCACATTGGGAGGACTGACTGCTCTCACCCACCTGAGTTCTCCATTTTCAAAGGATAACATGGAAACTCTGTAAAGGACATTTGTCCAGAAGAAGAGAATGCAGATCTGTTAAGTGTTTTTCCTGACCTTTTTGCACATCTTCATTGTAGTTCCTGTCTTTATTTTTTGGTTAAATCCTGAGGTTTGCCCCTGCCTTTCTTTCTAAAATGTTAATCTGTTCACAGTTACTGCCCTGCTCTCTGCACAATTTAAAATCCTTCAATGGCTCCCACTATCTTTACAATCAGATCTACCGATCCTTAGCTTGGTGTCACTGGGCTCTGGCCGCCACTTTTGTCCTGCCCCCACTTCCTTTTAGGTGCTTCGTTCAGCTCTTGGTCCTTGGAGCTCTCTCCAGTCTCCTCTGCTGGAAAGCTCTTCTCTCACTTCATCCTTGAAAACTCAGCTCAGATAGGACCTGGCCTGAAAGGCATCCCTTATCCTGTCTCCTGCAGGCTTGTCCAGCACCCTGTCCTGTTAGGATTTGGCTCCCTGGTTTTGTCTGCTCTTCTCCACCAGCTGGGACAGCGCAGTGCAGAGCAGGGTGCGTGTCGTTGCATCTGCTGGGTGAGTAGTTTGTCAGGCATGGGTCCTGAGGAAGTGGGTCACTTAGTCCCTGCCCCTGAGGAGCTTTTCACTCCAGGTCCACTTGGCCTGGCCATCCCTGAGACACCTCCCAGCCATGCACACCAACGTGCAAACTCCATTTAATTGTGTCTTAGTGTCTAATTAAAATCTAATTTCTTGATGGAGGAGACTGTCTGTGATGTCTATTATATCACCTTTGTTCCAGACTCTGGAAGGAATGTGCATTTGTTTCATGTTGTTTCCCTTTTTCCCCTTGTATACCTTCCATCTTGGTGGTGGTGGTTTTTGTTGTTGTTGTTGTTGTTTTTGGATGGTAAAGTTTTAAGAGATGAAGATATTAAATTTCAAGTTCGTCTCTTGTGCATATAGCCCAGGGAAAACAGAAATGTTAAAGGGGAAAAATACTTTGTCTCTTGAAAAAAAAAAAAAGCCCCATATTATACACTTCTTTTCAAAAGAACTGAGTTTGTACAAAAGAAAAAAAAAAAAAAAAAAACCCTGATTAAGCTTGGGAAGGAGGCAAAGAAACTGACGGCAGTGTTAGGATTTGTCAAGCAATACTTGTTAAAAATGAAAGTTGTCCCTTTCTTCCTCTCTCACTTCTCATGTTCTTGGGGAAAGTCCCAACTCAGCCATTTTCCAGGGGCACCTCGTCCCCGGGAAGTCCTGAAGCAGTTTGTTGGGGCTGCTTTTTTCCAGAACAGTCAAAACTGGACACTTTCTTCGGAGAGATGCCCCCGTCCTCCCATGTAGGAGACGCCAGTGTCCTTAGTGCCACTCCCTTCTTTCCCTGGAAGCGTCTCCTGGTCATAGTTTGTTCTACCCCACCAGGCCCAAGAGTTCTTGAGCAGGAGCTATTGAGTCTTCTTGCACAATTTAAACCTTGGTGGGTTTGGGTCAGTCTCCCCCAGCCTCCCACCCCAACACCCCTAGCCCTGGCCTGGTGGCTTGCTGGACCTTAGTTCCCTGACCAGGGATTGAACCCAGGCTCCAGCAGTGAAAGCACTGAGTCCTAACCACTGGACCGCCAGGGAAGTCCCTGGTTAGGGTCAGTCTTAAATCTTCTGTCCTGTGTTCTTGTTCTTTTCCCTTTCTGGCCTCTGCATTTCTGCAAATTCCGTCACATCATTACACTTACTCAGGTGTGCTTTCTCTGCCTCGTTACAAATTACCTGCTGGATTTTTCAACCCCAGTTCCCTCATTTTTCTTCTTTTTTTTTTCTTTGGCCGAGCTGCAAGGCTTGCAGGATCTTAGTTCCCTGGCCAGGGATTGAACCCTGGGCCCTCTGCAGTGAAAGCGCTGAGTCCTAACCACTGGACCGCCAGGGAAGTCCCCCTCATTTTTATTCATCAAGCTTACCTCATTGCGTACTTTTTCAACTTTGCCCGGCCCCCGCCACTCAAGGCCACCAGCCTTGGATTTTTTAGTCTTTTTTTGTTTATCTCTTCCCTCTTGCTTCAACACTTGTCTCCTCTCCCCACCCCACTCTCCCCTCCCCTGAACTCCACCACCAGGAATGTCAACCTTTCATACCACTCTTCATCGTTCATGTATTCATTTGAATACAAGAATCGTGTATGCATATATTCATTCATGTATTCATTTGCAAACATGTATGGTTTTTAAAAATAACAGCTTTATTGAGGTATAATTCATATACGATAAAGTTCATCCTTTTTGTTTTTTTCCAACTTAAATTAGTCAAATTTATTTTTTTGTTTATTTAAATTTTTATTGGCGTATAGTTTTTTTTTAATTTAATTAATTTATTTTTGGCTGCATCCAGTCTTAGTTGTGGCACGTGGGATCTTTAGTTGTGGCGTGCGGGCTTCTCTCTAGTTGTGGTGCATGGGCTTCTCTCTAGTTGTGGCGCGTGGGCTCAGTAGTTGTGGTGTGCAGGCTCAGTTGCCTTGAGGCATGTGGGATCTTAGTTCCCCAACCAGGGATGGAACCTGTGTCCCCTGCATTGGAAGACGGATTCTTAACCAGTGGACCACCAGGGAAGTCCCTAGAGTACAGTTGATTTACAATGTTGTGTTAGTTTCAGGTGTACGGCAAAGTGAATCAGCTATACATACACATATACCCACTCCTTTTCAGATTCCCCTCCCACATAGGCTATTACAGAGTACTGAGTAGAATTCCCTGTGCTATACAGTAGGTCCTTATTAGTTATCTATCAATGTTTTATACATAGTAGTGTGTATACGTCAATCCCAATCTTCCAGTTTATCTCTCCCCCCGACCCCCTGGTAACCATAAGTTTGTTTTCTACATCTGTAACTCTATTTCCGTTTTGTAGATAAGTTCATTTTGTTCCCTTTTTTTAGATTCCACATATAAGCGATATCATATAATATTTGTCTTTCTCTGTCTGACTTAACTTCACTCAGTATGACAGTCTCTAGGTCCATCCATGTTGCTGCAAATGGAATGATTTTGTTCTTTTTTATGGCTGAGTAATATTCCATTGTATATATGTACCACATCTTCTTTATCCATTCCTGTGTTGATCGACATTTAGATTGCCATGCTTTTTGAATTGCACACCTCAGTGGTTTTTAGTACATTCACAGAGTTGTGCATTGAGCACCACTCTCTAATTTCAGAGCATTTTCATCACCTCAGGAAGAAACCTTGTACCCAGCAACAGTCACTCCCCATTCTCCACTCCCCCAAGCCCGTGGCAATCACTAATCTACTTTCTCTGGACTTGTCTGTTCTGGATATAAATGGAATCAGACAATATGTGGCCTTTTGTGTGGTTTCTTTCATTTAGCATGTTTCCAAGGGTTATCCATGTTGTAGCATTCATTAGTACTTCATTCCTTTTATGGCTAAATAATATCCATACTTCGTTATCTATTCATTAGTTGATGGACATTTAGTTTATTCCACTTCTCTTTTCTTTCTTTTTTTTTATTTTTTATTTTTTGGCCACACAGCATGTGGGATTTTAGTTCCGCGACCAGGGACTGAACCCGCAACCCCTGCATTGGAAGTGCAGCGTCTTTAACCACTGGACCACCAGGGAAGTCCCTGGTTTATTCCACTTTTGGATATTATGAATAATGCTGCTGGGAACATTCATGTACAAATTTTTGTGTGGACAGATGTTTTCTGTTCTCTTAGGTGTATAAGTAGAAGTGGAATCACTGGGTCATATGGTAGCAATGTTAAACTTTTTGAGGAACCACCAACTGTTTTTCAAAGCTGCTCCATTTTACAGTCCCTCTGGCAGCGTGTCAAGTTCTGAGTTCTCCACTTCCTGATCAATGTATGGGTTTTCAGGGCATACTTTTTAAAACATGGGATATTTTTGGCACTTCTTCTTTTTGTTTTCCTCACTTAATACTTCTGGAAAGTCCATTAAATCAGCTGGTATCATTCTGACTCATTGTGATTAATGGCTTCATAGTAATATTCCATAGTGTAAATATACCGTTTATTCACTCAATTCAGCAGATAATAAAAGGCTATTATGGATCAGGCACTGTTCTAGGCTCTGAGGCAACAGCATGAACAAAACAAACAAAACACCTTGCACTCTTAGAGTTTACTTTCTAATAGGGGCAGGGGTGGAAAGTCAGGAAATAAACAAGTAGCATAGCCTAGGGTTTTACCATTGCAGTTTGAGTCTGTGGGGGCTTTCTGAGTAGTGTATATGAAGTACCAAAGGCTAGATTGCCCTAAATGTTGTTACAAGTTACTTTAAGTCAGTATTAGTATTAATAATCTTGCAGGAGAAAGTAGAAACATTTTCATAAAATAAAAAAAAGGAAAAAAAAAAAAAAAAAAAACGCCCCAATTGGTTAATGTGGATATGGAGTTCTAGGAGATCCACATGAGTCCTTGGTAGCAAAGTTTGCACATTTATAAATTGTATCCAAATCCTCTTATTCTGTTGACAAGTAATAGACATCATTCCCTGAAAACCAGGTGAGATATGTGTGCTGGAGGTTTCTGATGGATGCAGTTGAGAGTACTTTTGGGGGACATGGCAGAACATCTGGGCCCAGTCAAGACTCTTGTTTTCTTCCTGAACTTTTCTGTGTTTGTTATATTGCTCTATGAATTATTGAGATTGTCCCTCCAGTAAAGCCTACTTTAAATTATTCATGGTGATGCTTAGGGAAAATAATCTGGGTCCTCTAGAGTGGTTAGGCCTGGAGGGAATTCCCTCCCAATAAGGGCAGATTTATATTGATATGCAGCCTAGTTTGGCCTGCACTAACCCTTCTATGTTGGCCCTAGTGGTAATGCAGTTAAAATAAGCATTTCGGTTCTGATTTTGTTTTTTATATTTGACTTTGAAGTGAAGTTAGAGATGCACATTTTATTTTATTTTATTTTATTTTATTTTTTTGCTGTACGCGGGCCTCTCACTGTTGTGGCCTCTCCCATTGCGGAGCACAGGCTCCAGACGCGCAGGCTCAGTGGCCATGGCTCACAGGCCCAGCCGTTCCGCGGCATGTGGGATCCTCCCTGACCAGGGCACGAACCCGTGTCCCCTGCATCGGCAGGCGGACTCTCAACCACTACGCCACCAGGGGAGCCCAGAAATGCACATTTTAGACACACAGTTATTCACCCTTTGTGTTACCATCCAGGTCAAAGTCTTGTTCATCCAGACCAGCTCCATCATGATGGAATGCTAGTCATCTATTAATAATCAGAATGTCACTCTAATGAATAAAGCATTATTTTGCAGAAAATTTTTTTGGGCAATTCAGTTACTAATGTTCGTTTATAAAAATTTAGACCAAAACACAACCTGCAAGTTTATGTTAAAGTAATATTTCTGAAGGTCTAGTGTAGAACATAAATGCCAACCAGCATACTGTCTAGCAGTACAGGGATCTTAGTTACCTCCTCTCCTGCCTTTGCTTCTCGCTGTCCTCCCCCACCACACATGTGCTTAGTTGGGTTGGGTTCCAAAACTTTATTTATAAAACTAATTTAATTCATAAGGTTTATGAGGTTTAGGTTATTAGTACTGTGGAATCTAATGAGCATCCATGGCAGCATGGCTGAAAAAGCATACATTTCATGTGTACCTTTCATTAAATACGGTCCTCTCACTATACAGCTTAAGGTAGTTATTTTCCTTAATTTTATAAATGAGGACACGAGGTTAAGAATACAGAGTTAACCAGGGGCCAAGCTTGGACTTGAGCCCAGTTTTCTGACTTAAAGTCCTATGTTCTTTTCACTGTAATATGCTGCCTTTCAACTGGAATGCATTTGCCATATGGTTGAAGGAACGACAGTGCCATTTAGCCTGGAGAATAGAAGACTATGTAGGGCATTGTTTCTCTTATAATTGAAATATTTGAAGAGCTCTCACATGGAAAGAGGGCTGGATTTATTTTGTGCTGCTTTGGCAGGTTCCCTAGTAAATGGTAGTTATAGTTGCACTGACATTTGGCCTCACGTATGAAAAACTGCCCAAGAATTGAAGGGGCAACTAGTGACAAAGCCTGTGGGAGTGTCATAGGACGATGGCTGGGGGACTGACCTTGATGCCTGCCTGGTCTTACTGAGGTCCTCTTCTTTGCCTCCTCCTTCTACACCCTTTCTTGCCTGAGCGCTTGGCTGGGCCCCCTCTCTTCTCTTCCTAATTTCATGCCTCTTCTTCCTTAAGCCACTCAGAGGCAAGTTTTTGTTTTGTTTTGTTTTAATTTTTTTTTTTTTTTTTTTTTTTTTTGCGGTATGCGGGCCTCTCGCTGTTGTGGCCTCTCCCGTTGCGGAGCACAGGCTCAGGACGCGCAGGCTCAGCGGCCATGGCTCACGGGCCCAGCCGCTCCGCGGCATGTGGGATCTTCCCGGACCGGGGCACAGAACCCGTGTCCCCTGCATCGGCAGGCGGATTCTCAACCACTGCGCCACCAGGGAAGCCCCAAATATTTTATTGCATTTTTTGTTTGTTTGTTTTTTGCGGTACGCGGGCCTCTCCTGTTGCGGAGCACAGGCTCCGGACGCGCAGGCTCAGCGGCCTTGGCTCACGGGCCCAGCTGCTCCGCGGCATGTGGGATCTTCCCGGACCAGGGCACGAACCTGTGTCCCCTGCATCGGCAGGCGGACTCTCAACCGCTGCGCCACAAGGGAAGCCCCCAGAGGCAAGTTTTAAATATGGGATGGTCACTTGATAGTAGTTAATGATGATTTTGTTTGATTGGTTCGTTTTTCTCACATATGCAGTATACACATTATTTTAAATAAAGTGACAGTGAAGTATGAATTTGGAATTTATAATTTTTTCCAATACTATTTCTGTAGTGATTTTTTTAAGCGGGAAATAAAAATTGAAGAATATATCCTGTGATGGTAGGCTAAGGGGGGGATTTATTATGCAAGTATGAGAGTCTCTGCTGAAACGCTAACGCAGTGTTTACTTTCTCACCCAAGGTTCATTATCCTCAGGGATAACCACCCAAGGTTCCTATGCTGTTTCATTCCTCGTCGCATGTGATTGCATAGGTGCTGCACCTTGTCCGGCCAGGAAGTCCTGCAGGTGGGGAGAGGGTGGTCAGCAGCAGCAGGGTCTGTATTGATGCCAGAGAGTGACTTCTGTGAAGGGTTCTCAGTCTCTGAACATCTTTACAGGTAAAGCTTCAGAGCGTAGTGAGGTCAAGAGGAAAAAGACCTGTTATCTCTCAAACAGCTGATTAATTTTTGCATAGCAGTTACTGGTTTCTTTGTCTTTTGTCTACATACTTTTTTTTTTTTTAATTGTCAGGAGCCTGGAGCTTAGATATATGTGCCATGCTGCGTCAGAAGCGAGCTTGGGACATTTCAGGTGATGGGGGTGGCTGGTGGCTGCACTGAGAAAGAGACTCCCTCAGGAAACAGGCAAGTGAGAAAGTGAGCCCAGCAAGTTCCCCCGTGTAAGTTCAATGTGATGCTCTTTAAAACAGTTGACGTTACACCACTGTTACCTGGAGCCCTGAGAGCTGAAGCGTTTTGACTGTCCGAGTATCTAGCTACCTGAAGTTAGTGCAGGAGCCGAACATTCAGCTGGTGTCTGATGACAAGCAGTCCTCCCGGCCCCGCTTGAGTGCCTTCGGCGAGGGGAGGACCCAACCAGTTTTAAGGCCACTCGGTTGGTATAGGGACATCGCTGATTACTAGTTGCCTCGGAATCTGTCGCTTGATAACTTTCACTCTCTAGTCCTATTCCTGCCTTCTGGACCTTTTGAAGTTTGAAAACGACTATTTTCACTTATCGAGTTGAAAGTCTTACTTACTTGAGTTGTTTTCAGAGCTCTCTGGACTGGAGACAGGCTGGTTATTAGATTTTCTCCTCACAGTGTGGTTCTAGAACTGCACACAGTACCCTACCAGGTTCCTCTGAGGAGGACAGTCTACCTGGGACTCCTGTCTTCCTGGATCCAGACAGTGTAAATCAGATGATTTATTTCAGCTCAGGACTGTATTGTTACCCTTGGAAGAGCCCTGCTGTGCTGTGGGGACACTTTAAGCCCAAACTCCCTCTTCTGCTACAGAAGCAAGTCTTCCAGAGACTGTCTTTCAGAGCTTTCCTCTTGCCAGGAACTTGTGGACAATAGGATCAGATTCTAACCTTTGACAGCACCTGCACCCTTCCAAAATCTGCTTTTCACACACATGAACAAAAGATAAATATGTGAGGTGACGTATTAATTAACTAGGTGGTGGGAATCCTTTTACAATATATGTGTACATCAGTCGCCATGATGTACATTTTAAATGTGTTAGTTTTATTTATCAATTATATCTCGGTAAAGTTGAAAAAAATTTGAGGTGAAAACATTTTGCCTTCAAAAGGTCAGGGTTTCCTATCTGAGACTAGTCACAGAGATGCATTCCAGGTTTCTTATTTCTTATTTGTTCCCAGATGGTGTGCAAGGAGGTAGTGATCCCTGGGGTTATGTAGCGTGGCAGCTCGAGGGCGTCAGGACACCCGATGAGCTGAGGTTCCAGCTTCATAGGGACCTTCCTTCTTAGGCTGCTTTGGCCTCTGGGGGAGGGCTGCCTGCCCCTTTAATGCTAGGGTCTCCACAGTTTTCCACTAACCACAGTTTGTGAGAGTCTCTAAGTTGTCGGTTTTCTCCTCATCCCCTTCTGCCCCTCATCAGCTTTTTCTTCCTGATTTCTTTTTGAAATTCTGCTGTTTTGAGTTGGTATCTTTTTGACTTTCACCTATACTGGTAACACGTAAATGATGACATTGTGGTACAGGACAGACACATTATTCCCATGGCTTCCTTGAGCATTTCTTTCAGTACCCTATACTGCATGCTCTCTTTCCTAGCTGCTAGCCTGCCAGCCCACTGTGAAAGATTGGAAATGAATAGGGGGTCGTCAGCTGTCCCTTGTACACACGGGGACAGCATCGCCAAGGCCTCAATCTGTGTAGTAACAAGGAATGTTTTGCTTACCTGCTTCCACATAAGCTGCTGGTAATGGTTGGGATTTGGAAAAGGGGAAAACATTCCTGAGGTGGGGAATTTAGTCACCTATAGTTCTATATGAAAGTCAGCCCCCCAAAAAACAAAGGGACTTCCCTGGCGCTCCAGTGGTTAAGACCCTATGGCATGGCCAAAAAAAAAAAAGAAAAGAAAAGAAGAAGAAAGTCAAAGTCAACCGAGAGGAGGGGAAGGCATATCATTATAGTCTCAGTAGGGACTGAGAGACTGACAGGCTTTTTCTGTAAAGAGCCAGGTAGTAAGTGTTTTTGACTTTGCAGGCCATATAGTCTCTGTTACAACTAATCAACACAGAAGTAGCCATAGAAATACATGAATGAATGAGTGTACCTGTGTTTCAATAAAATTTTCTTAGTGGATCTGAAAACTTGAATTTTGTATAGTTTTTGATGTCACAAGATACTCTTGATTTTTTTTTCTCCCCAACCATTTAAAAATGCAAGAAATATTCTTAGTTTGTGGACTGTACAGAAACAAGCTATGAGCTGGATTTGGCCCATGGATTGTAGTTTGCTGTCTGTCCTCGGTCGTAGGGAAACAGGAAGCAGAGAGGATTGATTAGAGGGCCTGGGAAGCCAGGCCCAGAGTTTTTTCTGTTATTTTCTAATTTAAGTAATAAAGAATCTTTTACAAAAACCCACAATACCTTTATCTCATCTTTAAAAAGCAGCAATTCAAAAACAAGAAAGATGGAAGGATAGAAGGGATTGAAAGCATGCAGAAAGGTTCAGAGAGAGATGTGTGTCAGGAGGTGTGATGAAAGGCCAGTGGGGAGACTCACACTGGGCGAGGGAGCGAGTGAGGAGAGGGCTGGACACCAGGGACAGAGGAAGGGCAAGTCCAAGTTAGTGACCCACTGAGTGAGGAAGGCAAAGGAAGCCCGTTCTGAGTTAGACCCCACGGGGTGACAGCAGCAGTGGTTAGGCCCCAGAGGGGGTGGCACACACCTGGAGTGGACTGTGGAGTTTTTAGTTGTCTGGAAGATGGAGTGGAGCAGAGCAGCCCTGGGGATTGTCCTGGGGGGAGAGAGCCCTTCTTTTCTGCTGGTGGTGTGAGGAGGTGGAAAGAAGAAGTAAGAAGTTAGGGTACAGGGAATTCACCTCTGTGGTGTAGGGAGGATAGCAGCATGCTGTTTGGTGTGGTTCCTGTAGCAGTCCTGTGTAGGAGCTCTTAGCCTCCACCTAGAGGTGCAAGGACTGAAGTTTGGACGTGAGTAACATGCCCAGAGCCACATAACTAGTAAGTGGTGGAGCTGGCACTTGAACCCAGGTTCTACCGGAATAATCTGGGTTCTTTCCACTAGACTGTGAATTCCTGAGTGCACAGCCGCAGTGTCCCAGGCTGCTAGTTGGAGATCTGCCTTCTGGCACCATGCTCTGTGTTTAGTGTTATGGCGCAGAATAATGCTGCTCTTCTCTCTCTTATAAAAATCTGTTTGTGTTTTGAAGTCCTTAGAAGGGATGGTTGTTTGTTTGTTTGTTTTCAATTATTTTTGCCTGCATTGTGTCTTTTTTCTTTTTCAATTAATTAATTAATTAATGGCTGTGTTGGGTCTTCGTTGTTGGGTCTTCGCATGGGCTTTCTCTAGTTGCGGCAAGTGGGGGCTGCTCTTCGTTGCGGTGCGTGGGCTTCTCATTGCAGTGGCTTCTCGTTGCAGAGCATGGGCTGTAGGGGCGCGTGGGCTTCAATAGTTGTGGCACGCGGGCTCAGTAGTTGTGGCTCACGGGCTCTAGAGCACAGGCTCGGTAGTTGTGGCGCACGGGCTTAGTTGCTCCACGGCCAGTGGGATCTTCCTGGGCCAGGGCTCGAACCCATGTCCCCTGCATTGGCAGGCGGATTCTTAACCACTGAGCCACCAGGGAAGCCCAGGATGGTTGTTTTAAAAGCTGAAATAGTTAAACTTACTCATTTGCAGTAAATCAGATTAGGTAAGCAATGTTCTCAGAGACAGGATTTGGTAATTTGGGGGGTAATGTTTTAAACCTAAGAAATAGTTTTGAAGGATTAGAATCTGAAGACCCCCATCTGCTGAGTTTGGGGTGAGCTGCTTTGCTGTTTGTATGAGAGTCTATTATTATTCTTTTTTTTTTTTTTTTTTTTAAGATTTTAAATTATTTTATTTTGGCTGGGTTGGGTCTTAGTTGAGGCACGCTGGATCTTCGTTGACTCATGCGGGATCTTTTTGTTGCTGCGCATGGGCTTCTCTCTAGTTGGGGTGTGCGAGTTTTCTCTTCTCTAGCTGTGGTGCGCAGGTTCCAGAGCACATGGGCTCTGTAGTTTGCATCACGCAGGCTCTCTAGCTGTGGTGCGCAAGTTCTCTAGTTGCGGTCCACGGGCTTAGTTGCCCGCTGGCATGTGAGATCTTAGTTCCCAGACCAGGGATCCAACCCGCATCCCCTGCACTGGAAGGTGGACCACTGGACCACCTTCCAGTGAACCACCAGGGAAGTCTCTATTACTCTTAATATGTTACTAGTAACCTGTTACTGAAGCTCAGAGTTTGCTAAATCAGGTAACATTGTTCTGAAATTTTACTTGTTAAAAATTAGAATGAAGCATTAGGAAGAAACATTTGTTTTACACATTCTATTTTCTTGATACCCTGTTGGTTGCATTGTATTGAAATTCTGACACGTAATTAAGTTCGGTGCTTGGACTTTGTAATACATTACTCACGAAGTAAAGACAAACAGCATGATCCTAAATTGGCAACAGCAAAGTCAGTGTAATTGAGTTATATGGTGAGTCTCGGCATTTTCACAGAGATGGGTGCACCATGACATCTGGAACTCAGAAGGAAGTATTTGCCATGGTTTTCCTCTCTTTTCCTCTTCCATCCTCATCCTGCCACTGATAAGTGAGTAGAAGTTCTATCCCCAGTTGCAGGATGTGGTGTGACAGGCTGTGAACTGGGTAACAGGTGTCTCGAGAGCGCTTCCAGGATTTCCTTCTGACACACTTGTTCTTTCAGCAGTGGCTTGGGCTCTTCACATTGTAGCTCCGATTTTGTCTGTCTGTCAGGTGTTTGGTCCCCTTCTCTGTGTAGTCCTTAAATGATGCCTTTGGCACTGGCCCTGCCTCGCCTCCTCTATGCGGCTTGCGGTCCTGGTGAGGCCGAGAAGCCTCCACGTGGCTGCCCTGAGGGCGTGTTGATGGTGCTGGAGGGACAGTCTGGGGGCGGGGCTTCGTGTGACCCAGGTCCTCTGAGCTGGGCTTCGAGGGACTTGAGCTGCTTGTCCTCCAAGATTGCTTTGAAGGAGGAGGGGGTTTTCAACCAGTGGACACCGGACTTAGGGGAATAACGCGCCCGTGGGAGGGAGCTGCGCGAAGCCGGCAGAGGGCCCAGCACAGGGGTCTGGTTTCATGAAAGAAACGTGCTGCTCTAGACCCCGGCTGCTGGAGGGAGCCCTGGAGAGTGACTTTGGAGTTCTGGATCGGGCCGTTTTGTGGAGGACTGACTCTCGAGGTCCGCGGTTCAGGCTTAATATTCTTGCGGTTCTCTGTGTAGCTTCTGCCCATCGTTCTCGTCCCGGTTCACCTTGTGTCTCATCCTTGTGTTCTGCTCCCTCCTCTCCTGGCGCTGCCCTTTCCTCCCTGTTGGCCGGTCTGTGTGCAGGGCCTAGGGTTGCCAGGTAAGATACAGGACGCCCACCTACATTTGAATTTAAGGTAAAGAGCGAATATTTTTTAGTCTTAAGTATGTCTCAAATGTTGCTGGGATGAAATACAGTGAGGTGAGTGCTGTGGTCGCAGTGCCTGGAGCAGAGTCTTGGCGTGACGTGGGAGAAGACCGTAAGGGCTCTTGGTGCGGGATGGCCGAGTGGAAGTGTAGGTGTTGGAAAGAGCGTGGCTGCGTCAGACAAGGGGTGGGGAGAGGGTGGGAGCGGGGCGTTTGGCCTGAGGCAGGTAGGCAGGTGCCTGGAGAGGTGGTGGTGGGGGGCGGGATTCAGGTCGCCAGGCTGTGATTCTTCCCTGACACAGAAGGAGCTGGAGCAGGGCTGGCAGGGGTGGTGGGCACGGAGACGAGGTGATGCTGTCAGCCAAGACCTGCGTTCAGGGGCCGAGACGAGTCTCTACCATGGCTCAGTGTCTCACTGTGCAGGCCGCAGCTGAGATTGAGGAAGACAGCCTAGGGAGCTACCCTGCTGTGGGGCCGTCGTGGGGCATCTGGAGTCAGACCTGTTCAGAACTCTCCCCTTGCATCGGCCAGCTGTGGGAGGCTCAGGTGATTCTTTTCACAGTTGCCCTGAGGTCATCCTTACCGCTCAAGGTGAAGGAGGGTTGAATGAAATGCTGTGTGGCATGCAGGGGGCCCTCGGGGTTTAGTTCCCTGCTTTCCCCCTTGCCAGTGAGGTTTCAGATGGACTGGAGAATAGTGGATTTTCACCATCCATTTGGGATTGTCGGTCTGCCAGGCAGCTAGCTAGGACACCACAGAAGGAGGTGCAGGTCAGCAGTGAGTCCCTGTGACTCTCCTTACATTTCATTCTGGGAGATCAGAGAGAGCCTTCTTTGAGCTGTCTGTCCTTTCGCAGAAAATGTGGATGGAAATCAAGGGTGTAATAGGCCCCATGTCATACACATTCCCTGCTCTTTCATTCAATTCTGTTGAGTTGGCTTTCTCAGCTCAACACGATGTCTGTGCAGATGAGACTGTATTTATAGTCTGCTGCAGAAAGATGAACATCTCCCTTCCCTCCTTGGTTTAAACCAATCTTTTCATGCCAGAGTTTTTCAGCCTTGACACTATTGATTTTTGGGGCCCTATAGTTCTTTGTTGCGAGGAATATCCTGTGCATTATAGGATGTGCATTGTAGGTAAGAGGTACAAACTGTTAGGTATATAACAGCATCCCTGGCTTCTCACCCAGTTGTGACAACCAAAAATGTCTACTGACAGTGCCAAATGTCCCCTAGAGGGCAGAATAACCCACTGTTGAGACCACTACTTTATACTCAGTAGATACAAGAAAAAAGTACTCCTTAGTATTTTTTATTGCTTTTCATGTTATCTAATCAGTGAAGTGCTTATTGAAAAAAGATTTCTATTTTTATTAAATTGAATTCAAATTCTAATCTATTTTAACTTGTTTAGTTTGGAAAGACTTTCTTTGTGCCACTGGCAAAACATTTCTCAAATCTAAAATTTTTAGCTTATTATTAAAGGGTTTATTACATTGTTACATTTGAATGATTAGTAAAATAACAAAAGAAAATGTTTCATTTTGTATTTCAGATCACAGTTTGTTATAAATGTACAAATATATTGCATTGATATTTTTAATTAAAAATATGGCCGACAGTTAATTTTATGAATACAGTATTGTGCAATTTTGTGACTGCCTGCCAGAAATCTGAGCATAAAGCCATGGTTTGAAGGGGTCATGAATAAACATTTTCTTTTTGTAAATATGGCTGAAGAGGGAGAGGAGACTCAAAATTTCTTGCATTCTGGGAGTTTGAACTTTGGGAACCAATTTGTTTTGGACTAAATCTGGAAAAACCATTTGTGTACTATAGCCAGAAATTCTTTTAGGCTGTCCTTTTCCAGCCTTGTCACTTGTCTGGAATGTTAAGTATCAGCAGTAGTTTAACGGCCTTTTAGCGACTTGTATTAAAAAGATCTCCAGAAATGGGTCTAAAGAGGTCCTAGTATAAGATTAGGGTTTTTTTTTGTTGTTGTTGTTATTTTTTTCAAAGCAGTAAGAAGGAGAAGACTTATGGTTCTAAGTTTGAAAAATGCAGGGAGTTTCTAGTTGTTTCTAAATATTTCCTTGTGTTAAATCTTGCAGAGTAATAGAAATCATAAATTAGTATGAGTGGGTTTTTCTGTGGCCAAAACAAAGGGAAATAGAATTGCACTTTTGGATTTTTGTTGCTGATAATTAACTCTTTTTTTCTAGTATCCTGTCTATCAGTAGTTGTGGTTTAGTGAAAAGAGTTCAGACTTTGGGCAAACTCCTTACTTCTGTAGCCTCAGTTTCTTCCTCCTTGCCAGGCACGTATGGTGGTTTCGAATCAAATGTGCTGGTGCTGGGCAGCACCGCCCTCCCCCAGGCAGCTTGCTCTGGCATTTACACAATAGCAACATCAGCAAAGTGTCTCTCCCTCCTCATTACCCTCTGACTCTGTGCCCTTCACAAAGTCAAATTTTTGAAACGTTCTTCCTTCATCTCCTACTCAACTTTTTATCCCATTCTAGTGAGGTCTGACTTTGCCCCGTCTTTCCACTTGGAGCTGTGTCGGCCCTGCTTGCCATCTCCTCCTTCTGGCCGACTTCAGTGTCCACTTGGGCACTTTCTCCTGTAGATTCGCCCCCAGGCTCCCTTCACCCAGCGTTGCCAGGCAGAGAGGAGGTAGCTGTGAGGGGAAGGGGTGGAAGTTGGAGAGGAACTGCTTTTTCCTTTTCCTTCTTCTGTGGCCACAAGGGCATTTGGAGGGGAGTGCACACTTGGGTCTGGAGGTGGAAGTGGAGGAGAGGTCCCTCTGAAGGCTGCCTTTGCTCAGTGCCAGAGTTTGCATCATTGGCTTTTGGGAGCAGGTAGAACCACCATATTAAATGTGCATATTAGTTGATAATCACACCCTAATTTTAGGCATGAAGTAAAATTCGTCTTAAAAATGAGAAAGCATCATGTTATAATAAAAAATAAACATTTAAAAGACACAGGTAATGGAGAACAAAGCACTGATTTGCAGTGGGGAGAGGGATGGGGGAGGGGCAATATAGGGGTAGCGGGGTAAGAGGTACAAACTGTTAGGTATAAAATAAGCTGCAAGGATATATTGTACAACATGGGAAGTATAGCCAATATCTTATAAGTATAAATGGAGTATAACCTTTAAAAATTGTGAATCACTATTGTACATCTGTAACTTAAATAATGTTGTACAGCAACTATACTTCAATTAAAAATGGACATAAAAAATAAGCTTTTAAAAATTGCCAGAAGCTCCTTAGTCAGTAAGCATGGAAGTATTTTGAGCAGTAATGGACTTTTGTGTTTATATTCAGGCTAAGCACAGAATCACATGCCCGAAGGCATCTCCCTGGCCCCTCTCCATCATGTCTCTGTCTCTTGCACCTTGAATACACGCCCACTTGCACATGTGCAGTGTTTTGACCTGGCAAAGCTCAGGCTTTTGTCTGGGTAAGCCTTGCCTCTTTCAGTGGAGTCCACTCCAAGTCTGTCTTTAAAATGTACACCTTTAAACGCACTTTCTGGTTGTGTGTTGCAGTTCACAATAAGAAAGTTTAAAAAAAAAATGTATGTGTTGAGGAATTCAGTATAAGAAGTCTATTGCATTATGATTTATTTAATTAAAACATTTCTCATTGAATTTCTTTTCAACGTTTTGTTTGGTTTTGTAGAACTCATGATTTTATCTATTGGTTATTGGTTTTGATCCATTTAGTAGCAACTATTTATTTATTTATTTATTTAAATTTATTTATTTATTTTTGGCTGTGTTGGGTCTTTGTTGCTATGCACAGGCTTTCTCTAGTTGCAGCGAGCGGGGGCTACTCTTCGTTGAGGTGCACAGCCTTCTCATTGTGGTGGCTTCTCTTGTTGTGGAGCATGGGCTCTAGGCACGCGGGCTTCAGTAGTTGTGGCACGCAGTTCAGTAGTTGTGGTGCATGGGCTTAGTTGCTCCGAGGCATGTGGGATCTTCCCGGACCAGGGCTCAAACCCGTGTGCCCTGCATTGGCAGGTGGATTCTTAACCACTGCGCCACCAGGGAAGCCCCATACTCCAATTTAGTTTGCTAAATTTCAATTTTCCCTTGACAGTGTGATTCCTTCTCAGTGTTTTAGTCTCTTCTTAATTTAAAATTTTAATATGATCCCTACATTTTGAATATGGAGTTTGTGAAATAAGAGATAAATGTATTTAGGTTGCTTGGGTTGAAACCTTTTTTTGAATTTTAGTGGGATATTATCAATATATAACAAAAACATAAAAACATCGTAGCTAATAAGCAATTTCCTTTTTTAAAAAAGTTTTGATTCCTGGTTCTTGAGGTATAAATTGTGAAATAGAATATTTGAATTTTTGAGTGATCCTAATCCATCCTCCTCGCCTATAAACAAGGCTCACAGAGTTAGCATGACTTGCTCAGGGTCACGCAGGCATGCCAGGCCTGAGACCACAATCCAGCTCTCCTGATTAGCGTTCCAGGGAACTCCCTACTATATATTTTCAGTGTTTCCTGATATGTAATTTTCAGTGGGAAAGAACCAGAAGCAAGTGTTGTTTGTTGACATCTATGTGCCACAGTGTATAATTTAATGAATTAGTGAGTAAAAATAATCTTTAGTCATTCCTTATGAAGGGTTTCTCTGACAGAGTGTCATTTGAGTTGCTGCTTTTATTTTAATAAGGCATTAGTCATACTTGGGGCATGCAGTGTGTTGTTATAGATTACGATAGCTCACATTTATGCCATCATTACTGTGGGCCACCCTGCTAAGCACTTTAGGTTCACTATTTCATTTAATCCTCCCAAAATCATTATAAGGAAGGTAGTATTATTACCAGCCCATTTTACATATGAGGAAACTGAGATTTCAGAGAGGTTAAGTAATTTGCCGAGGGATACAGATTTGAACAGATATGGTGGGTGGGGCAGTCTCCAGATACTGTAAATAAGCACAGAGGATTTAAAAGTTATCAATTAAATAACAATTCCTTTTTTTTTTTTTTTTTTTTTTTTTTTTTTCTGGCTGCTCCACCCAGCATGTGGGATCTTAGTTCCCTGATGATCAGGGATCAACCCGTGCCCCCTGCAGTGGAATCCCAGAGTCTTAACCACTGAACCGCCAGGGAAGTCCCCACAATTCCATTTAAGTAGTTTTAAATAGCAATACATTTAGTGTAACAGAGGGGACAAATGATTCTACTTGGAGGTGAACAGGAGGTGCATAGAGGAGTTCAAAGGAAGAAGTGGTGACCCATCAGGATCCTTGTGTGTCTACAGGTGGGAGGATTAGGGACCATCCCTGTAGTTAACACCAAGGGCTCCTGTCCCTCACTGTGCCAGGACTGAAGGTGCTTCTTGGTGAGGGATGGCCTCAGAGCTCCTTCGTGGTTTCCAGGACAATCTCTGTTCTCCGCTCAGGGAGGAGCCTTCTTGTTGCAGTATAATGACAGTTAAGATAAATTCTTAAGGTCCTTTTGGCATTATTGCTGAAACTTGATTGGTGTGTTTTTCATGGGTGGATGGTTGGGGAGGGTGGAGTTTCTGAATCACTGAAAGAAATTGCCATCCCTGATCTTGGATTGTTGCACCATTTTTCTGACTTTTGAGCCCTGGTGAAAAAACTTCTGGAATGAGTGTGTTGGGATTTTTGTTCTCTTTCTTGGTCTACACATGTTATTTTTATTTTGTACAATAACTATAAATTAGGTTTTATCAACTCCTCTTTATAGGAGAGGAAACATTTGCAAACATACGAAGTGATGAAGTGATTTGCCTGCAGTCACAGCTTGTGTGGCAAAGCTGGAGTGTGAACCCAGCTCTCCTGACTTGAAGTTCAGTGCTGTGCTGCTGTTTTGAGGCCCGGGGTCGGGTGGGGGTCTGGTGACACATCGCAGAGCCTGTTCACCTTTCTGTTCTCTACCTATAACATCACCATCAGCTGCGTGAGGTGTATTAGAAGGATTTTGGAGTCAGGAGGTACCTTCGAGATTCCTTAGAATTCAGCCTTTTATCGTAGGTGAGGATCCTGGTTGGACAAGTGACTTAAGATTGAAGACAGTGCTTTTTAGAGAAGAACTAATGGGTTTCAAATTGAAGTCAGAGTTTAAAAAGATCTCGAAGGCTGGACCTTAAGCTGAATTTGACCAAATGATAATTTTAACAGATACAGGTGTAAACTTTTTCAGAATATAAATTACACAGCTATGAAACGGAGAAAAGTGGAGGGTTTACTGTTCAGTTTCTTCAACATTTCTGTGTGTTTGAAAATTTTCATGAAGTTATCAGAAAAAAAGAGAAAGCAGCTTAGCAGCAGTTTGTGTGAAAGAGGCTTTGTAGTATTAGGTTAACCATGAACTCAGGAGGAGCCTCTGGTAGCTTCTGGCCAAACAGGGGTTTTTCTTAGATTAAGTTGAGAAGTTCAGTGTCTAGATGGAGAAAGTAATAGTCGGCTGGACTCTGTGCTTGCAGACCAGGTCCTCCTCCTGTCTGTGCCAATCGCACAGGTGTGCGAAGTCTGGAGTAGGGGCTGCAGACTCTCAGACCGACGTGGGGGAAGGGCAGACTTATCAAAGCACTGTGCTGCTCCTCAGATCCTGGGAGAGCTGTGGGCTGAGGGTGCTTTTGTTTTGAGTGTGGCGTTCAGATTCAGGTCAGAGGAAAGGAGTTACAGGGAAGGAGATGCCCTTCTGGCCCCTCTCCCCGAGCCCCCATATGGTGTCCTTCAGTCCATCCTCTGCAGCACCAGGTTTCTCTTTAGGAAGGACACATCCAATCAGGGCGGCACTGCCTTCAGCCCTTAGTGCTGTGTGTCAGACCGAAGCCCTTCACTGCTGGTCGTCACTGTGACGTTTCTCTGGTTGAGCAGGCCCAGGTCTTTGGGGGCCCGTGCTTTCTTACACCTCTGACCTACCTGTACCTCCCTCCCTGTTCTGCAAGGGCAGAACCAGGGACGATGTCCCCCTGCTCCCACCATACCTTGTACATGTATGTCCCTCATGTTTGCAGTAGATTCATCAAGGATGGAGACCTGTTCATTTATCACCTCATTCTTCCCCTAGACTGTGAGCCCCTGGAAAGTAGGTATTTTTGTCTTAATCAGCTTAGGATGTCCATCTATTTATTTATCCTTGTTTCACTGGCTTCCCAGAGAATTGGCATTTGGCTCGTCTTGGCACAAAATAAGTGTTCAGTGACTGTTAAGCAAGTAATGACTTGCTTCCTAACTTAGTAGTCAGTATGCTCCATTTTTTGTAAGTGGTGCTGCATGTGGGGTTTCCTGTAAGGGACCTCCAAGATTTTTCCATTTTTAAGAGTCTGTGGTTTGATTTTTAGATAGTATTTTACCTGCCATGTGTGGAAGGTAAGAGATGGCCCTTTGTTTTCCTTATGTGACCTCCTTATACATGTAAAGGAAACTCAAGCTTCCTGTGTGGCTGCGGCTGTGTAATTAGCTTTAGGCAGGGCTCCTAGAGCTGTAAATCCTGTACTGGGACATCCTGGTAAGAGGTCCAGCCACCCAGACTGCAGCCTTCTCACTGAATGCAAGCTTATTTGTGTAAATGAGAGCAGTTGTGCCTCTGCCCTTGCCTAACAATTATTTTAAATAAAAAAGTAGCAGCCCTCTATAAATGAATAAGATTATAGCTAAGGTTTTTACTTTTACAGCTGTAACATAATACGTACTGATTTAGACCTGGTAATAAGTTTTCTAAAATCTATCCAAAAGGTAGATTTTATATTAAATAACATGGTAATTAGCACCTTCAAAATGAAAAGTATTGGTCAAGAGTACCAGCACTGACCGATAGGATAAGTAGGTAAGTCTAGAAGGGGCAGATTGAGCAGTATAATTTTAGTGTTGTTACATTTTGTTCATCTCTTGTGAAATCTTCACTGACATAAAAATTGCCGGTTTCTGAGGAAGTGCTTGTGTATATGGTTGCATTGGAGGCCGTGTGGATTGGCGGGCAGGGTGTGGGGTTTGGATTGAGACTACTGTCACTAAAGAATGGTTGACCCAGGGAGAGTTACATCATCAGCGCCCACCTGTGGGGATTCAGGGACCTGTGCTGGGTATGGCGCAGCTGGGGCATGATACCTGTCTGTGGGAGGGGCTCGCGACCTTCAGTGTCTTTCCCTATTTGGGGAGCAGTACATATATTTCGATGTTTTTATTTTAAGAAATATTTAATATCTTAAGAAATATTATTTGAGAAATACATGTGACACACTCCTTGGATTATTGTTATTTGAGATTATTCTTAGCATATGTAGAGAGACAGCATCCATCCTGTTTTTGTGAGGAGAGCTACTTTTTATTCCCCCCTACACCTTGATTTCACTGGACTAGAGGTGGTGGTAGGTGCCTATGTGACACCCTCGTGCAGGCCGGGGAGGCGTAGTGGTAACTTCCATCGCACTCCTTTTCGAAGCTTTCAGACCCTGGAAGTGCTGCATGCTGTGTTGTCCTCTCCCTCCACTCCGCATCGCCCCCAGGTCTGGGGCTCCAGGGAGGGTCTGGGCCAACGATTCCTGCTCCTTAACCTGGTGCGGGGGGCCCAGGTCTCTGGTGAATTACCACCTGTTTTGGAGGATCCTTGTCCTTAATAGGGGTCATTTTAGAAAACTGTGGAAGCTTGTTTGACTGTCTCAGTGGTTGGTGGAGACTGTTGATATTTAATAGGTAGGGGCCCTGGAATTCTAGACTCAATGAAGTGACAGTTCTGCAGAATGAAAACTTATCCTGAGATCTGCAAAACTTTGGAATATCTTGCTGAATAATTTATGTGGATAGAAAAAAAACCTGCTTATGACTGAGCCTAGAATCTTATTCCATCTTACACAAAGAAAGCATTTTTTTAACATACTTTTTGGTATATATGGAATTTTCCAGGGTTGCAGTTACTGTAGACACTGAGGGGAAATTGTTTTGTTCTCAGCTATGAAGTATATTAGGGTTCTCCAGAGAGATGGAACCAATAGGACGGAACCAACCTTATTATAAGGAGTTGGCTCACATGCCTATGGGGGCTGAGGAGTCCCAAGATCTGCAGTTGGTAGGCTGGGGCCCCCGGAGAGCCGCTAGCATAAGTTCCAGTCTGAGAGTTGGAGTCCAAAGCCAGAAAAAGACTGACATCCCAACTCAAGAAGTCAGTCAGGAAGAGTTCCCTCGGACTCCAGCCTTTTTGTTCTATTCAGGTCTTCGATTAGTTGGATGAGGCCTGCCCACATTAGGGAGAGCACCTACTTCACCCAGCTTAAGAATTCAATCATTAATCTCAATCAGAAACACCCTCACACCCAGAATACTGTTTGACAAAATGTGTGGGCGCCCTACGGCTCAGTCAGGTTGACATAAGATGAGCTGTCACACCAAGCGTGGTTCCCCCTTTTAGAAAATCACATTCTGGAGAGCGTGCATGGAGATGGCATGTATCTGAGTTGCCAGGACCTCGTGCCCAAGTCAACACTGTTTGTAACTGTCAGATTCACAGTGATTCAGCTTAGAGCTGTGCATTTCTGACTGTTTTATTCCTCGTATAGTGTGGCTTGAACAATTACGTGTCAAAATTCATATTTATTTTATTATTTTCTATAAATTTATTTATTTATTTATTTATTTTTGGCTGCGTTGGGTCTTCGTTGCTGCGTGCGGGCTTTCTCTAGTTGTGGCGAGTGGGGGCTACTCTTCGTTGCGTTTTGTGGGCTCCTCGTTGCAGTGGCTTCTCTTGTTGCGGAGCGTGGGCTCTAGGTGTGTGGGCTTTGGTAGTTGTGGTCCGCAGGCTCAGTAGTTGTGGCTCGCGGGCTCTAGAGCGTAGGCTCAGTAGTTGTGGCGCACGGGCTTAGTTGCTCCGCAGCATGTGGGATCTTCCTAGACCAGGGCTTGAGTGTCCCCTGCATTGGCAGACGGATTCTTAACCACTGAGCCACCAGAGAAGCCCAGCAGGAGGATTCTTAACGACTGTGCCACCAGGGAAGTCCTAGTAACTCTGTGTTTAACCACTTGAGGAACTGCCAGACCATCTTCCAAAGTGGCTGCACCATTTTGCATTTGTGCCAGCAGTGCTTGAGGGTTCCAGTTACTCCACGTCTTCTCTAACATTTGTTACCATCTATCTTTTTGATTATAGCCACCCTAGTGGGAGGGAAGTGGTAGTTCATTAGGTTTTAACTCTGGGACAGAGACAGCAGCAGGAAAGGGACAGTCTATTACGTTGTCCAGTATGGTGTCTACCATGTAACTTTAAATTTAAAAAGATTAAAATTAAATAAAATTTAAATTTTAGTTCCTCAGTCACACTAGCCACATTTCAAGTGCTCAGTAGCCACAAGTAGCTAGTGGTTACTGTATTTCGGATAGCACAGATGGATACCACACATTTTCATAGTTGCAGTAAGTTCTGTTGGATTGTGTTGGTCTAGAAAAAGTTAATTTGACAGCAGCTGGAGGAGTAGGCAGAGAATGGGAGAGGGTCTGAGTGGTGTAGGAAGGAGTGCAGGCATGGAATTTGGAGCAGAGAAGAAAGAAACTTCGGGGAGCCATTTGCAAGATGAGATTTAGAAAAAAGATAAATACAAAGGGAAAGTGAGACATTGAAGGAAAGGTTCTTAGGAACTTGATTTTTCTACAGAATCAACTTAGTGATGGGTCCAATCTAATTCCTTAATTTTACAGGTAGAAAAGCACAAAGTTGCTGGTTGGCAGGGATCAGCATAACTGGTGCACGTGTTGTGGGAAGCCGCTCGTGTCTGTCTTGGTCCTTTTCAGTGTCCTCTGGGAACCTATAAGGAGCAGCTTGGTGGAGCTAAACTAGAGGGAGTGCCAACTTTGGGCTGAGTGCTCCAATGGGACAGGGAAGTAGAAAGCAGAAGCCTTCAGGGCAAGCAGACGGATGAGTTGATTGTCACCAAGTACAGCATTTTCTGGAAGAAAGAACCAGGAAGTTGGGAGAAGGCCGGAGAGGAGACTGAGGTCTCGCTGTGTTTTGCTTGGTGTCAATAACAGTGTTCTTTTTGCTCTGAGGCCTTATCACGGTGAGGGTGGAGCGGAGCCCCCTTTGCCCTGTCTCACTGTTCTGCCACCAAACCAGTTGGTACAGTTTGTGTTACGTCAGGCAAGATAAATCTGGAGTGTTCGAGCACAGTCTAGGTGAAGTGTTCATTGAAGCTATTGGAATGAGCCTTTTCTTTTCCAAAAGGCTATTCTGTAAGTTTCTCTTTATTTTTATTAGTGTGTAGAAATCTTCCTAAAATAGACCAACTTCTTTTTTGTGCTCAGTGTAGTTTCTCAGCGTCATCGTACATAAACTTCCTTACGTTCACAGTAGGCTTTCATTTTTGTTAGTGGTATTATTTACTTTACCCAGGCCAGGCCAATGTGTCTTTCCAAACATGATACTACTATAGAGACTGCTTTTCTAGCTCAGCTAATAGAGGTATGTTGAAGGGTTTTTCTGGCCGTAGTTCTGTGTGTGGCCAGTGTTATTCCAGGTCCTCGAAGCTTGAAATCGAGTCTGTTCCACTTAGGCGAAAGGTTTGCTGTCATGGTTTTAAGGGTGTAAAAGAGTGCCCTTACTTTCTGAACCAAATATTGAGGCTTATGTTCTTATAAGGCATTTTGATGCTTCCTCTTGATAAAAGAGATGTACTGAGAAATATATTTAGATCCTGAATGTTGGAGTTTCTGGGCTGTTTTGCTGGTTTATGTGGAAATATCACAACAAATATTTGAAATTAGGACTGTGCTGGATAATTTGGAAAGTGTGATCACCTTAGAGACCTGCAAAGTGGCTCATTCTCAGGTGCCAGGATGATTATTGCTTCACTAAATGTACTGTGTGTTAGCCAGTTCCGTTAGAGATGTAGGATATTGTTTTTACTGAGAGAACTAGAATGCACAAAATAATTTCAAGTTAGTAGTGTTCAAGAAGGAAGCCTTGAAAACGGTGCATTCTGATTAATAAGTCTAAGAATTTTTCATCCTTTATTTTCTGTAGCGACATCTAGCTTTCAAACATTTTTATTTAGTTCATGGTGAGATCCTTCAAACACAAATTTTTAAAGAGCTTTCTTACAGTTTTGTTCTCGGTATAATGCCATTTCTCTCCACAGATTTGCTTGTAAATGCATCACGAAGAGGCAGCCCAGAATGAAGAAAACAAGCAGGAGTGTTGGCTCAGTGCCTAAGGTGTCTGGGATAAGCAAAGCGCAAACAGCAGACAAAACGAAACCCGAAAACAGCTCTTCAGCATCTGCAGGAGGCAAACTCGTAAAGCCTGGAACAGCAGCTTCGTTGTCAAAGGTATTTACGTGGTTGTGTTTAAATATGTGACGAATTGTAGGAGGAGTGAGTCTTCATATGATGTGTGATTTATCACATAAATGTTATTTAGGATTCACCCTCTTCAAAGAGAGTTCATGGTGTGGTGGACTTAATTGGTGTTTGGTCGGTCTTTACGAACGAAACCAAGTAGCAGGCTTACTTGTGAGCAAATCGCTGTGCCGGCGTGGGAGAGCCTGCCTTCAAGGAGCTTGTGGAGGAAAGGATGGAGGCAAGTCACTTGCACGAACAACTAAAATACAAGTTAAAAAGTCAGATGCCCTGGGAGAGCAGGAGAGTAGCATAAACAGTTTCAAGTAGGAAAATATTGGTTCTGCCCGAGAAGGCTTAATGAAAAGAGCACGTGCGTGAGGTCTTAAAGGACGGCCAGTATGACATTCCTGAAACCCCTGAACAGGGGTTTTTATTCCCACCCACCCCCCTACACTGTTAACCATAAACTGTTACTTGTTTTTTGACAACTGATCCAGTATTAATCCCAGGCAAAATTGGGTGATATTAATTTAGTCAGAGCATAACTAGTTTTCTTGTTACACTCCTTTCTTTAGAGGCTAGTTTAGTTCTTGTTAGTAAAGGGTAGTGGTACGTTAGATCCCGGGCTTTGGGAGCAGACAGGCCCAGGCTGGGCATGTGCATCCTAGGGCTGCGGTCAGGATGGAAGTGAGGGTGTAGGAAAGAGGACAGTGCAGGGCCTGGCTCACAGCAAGGGCTTTGTAAGGGACTGCCAGTAGGGTTTTTCCTGGTTAGCTCTGGAAACTTCCTGCAGCTCAGGATTGATTCCTGACAGTAGCAGACTTCCCATGGGTGTTCTCAGTGTGTGTGTTGAGATGACTCTGGGCCATTTTTCTGCTGGTCAAGTCTTAGATTCACTGGACAGAGATGCACATGGTCTTCTTCCAGTCTTTCTCAGTCCAGAATTCATTTATTTGTTCTTTGCTTGCTTGTTTTGAGGTTTGGTGTTTTGGGGTAGAAACTTTGACTCTTTGGAGAAAACCTGGAGAGAGTTTTTGCTCGTCTGATGGGGGGAACCAAGAAGTACCTGAAACACGATCTGTTCAGAAGCCTTTTGTCCAGGAAAGGCTTTACAGATGTGACTTAATTATTTTAAGAAGCACCTCACAGGAATAGCTAATGAGGGACTTCCTTATATGTTTTGAAAGATCTAGCAGGAAATGCTGGTTTTTCTATTCCAGGGTTGTCGAAACTGAATGCAGACTTACTCTGTGGGCTTGGAGATGCCACCAGATTTTCTCCTTGCTACATCCCTGATGAGCAGCTGGGTGTCATCCTGCGGCCTGGAGGGTGATACCAGGAGTAGACCTTTGCCCTACTTCCGTTAGTCTGAATCAGCACGCTGAGCAATTTCCTTGGTGGTAGTGCTGCCTCTCTCTCGTGTAAGAAAGCTGGTATTTTCTGCCCCAGCTGTTCACTCAGTTGCTCACCTGTTTTCAGAGTGGAGTGCCTGTGTGCCTGGGCGGACCCGTGACTTACGGGGCTGGAGGAGCAGGCTGAAGCATTGGCACGGGGTGTGCACTGCTGCCTGCCTTGTTGCCTCCTCCTCGCTGGCAGGCAGTGTCTCTGAGGTTCACTCTGGAGCGTGCCCTGAGCAGCATGTCTGGTCTTCCAAAGCATGTATCCTGAGTCGATGACAGCCTAGTCTTGAGCAGTGAGTACTTCTTCATTGTAAGGCAGAACCGTATCCCTACTCTGTGCCAGCTGTCCATGGCTTTGGCTTTGCTGAGTTGGCAGATTTAAGTAGTTCTGTGTGTGTGTGTGTGTGTGTGTGTGTGTGTGTGTGTGTGTGTGTGTGTGTGTGTAGTGGGGAGGGTCATAGAAGAGGTGAAACTATTTGGGAACACTTTACCTCAACTGGAGCAAGTGCTTTACTTAAAAAAGGAGGGGGGAAAAGTCATTGAATAGAAATTAGAGTAAGAAGATAAGAAGGAAAGAAGAAAATAGTGAAAATGATGGAAAAATTGGAAAAAGCGAAAGGACCTAGGGAACCCACAAACTTGTGTTATTTTATTTTTCTAAGTTTCCATATTTCACTGTGCTTCTCTAGCATATGGTCACTTCCCACAACTTGAATTCTGTAACTGATGGAGCCTTGATGATTACCAGAAGAATGAAGCATTTGGCTTTTAATCATTGAGACACCGTGTCCACACATCCACTCTCGTGGACACCCACACGGAGTCTGTCACTGTGCAGGATTCACATAACACCAACACTTTTCTTACACTTGGCAGGGTACAGGGATATGTGTTTCTTTTTTTGGCTGCAACCAAGGATTGAACCCAGCCCTGACATTGAAAGTGCCGAGTCCCACCCACTGGACCTCCAGGGAATCCCCAAGGATATGTGTTTCTTTACCTCTCATTTCAAATGTTGTTTGCAGCTAGATCTAGTGAGATGTAGGGAAGGACCTTTTTGAGTCTGAATGGAGCTTCTGTAAACATGAAAAGAAGCACTACGGCTGTTCACAGCATGTTTGGAGGAAATTGATCCCATTTCTGTGAGTAGCTGTAACATCTGGCTTGGGCCTTTGTGTGGGTCATTCTTCTTTGTCACAGCCAGCAGAGACGGTTATTTCCAGGTAGAGGTGGTCTCCTACATGCCTGCACTTTCCAGCTGTCCACACTTAATCCTTTAGAAGTAGTACACTTTTTCATTGTCCTGGGGATACTTTTTTCTAAAACTTGATAGATGAGAGTTAATAAGTTAGGGTTTATCTAAATAATTGATGATTCTCAATGATGATTTGTGATGATACCTTTTCAGTGTAAAAGTTAGTTCACAGTTTGAGTAATCCATCTCTGAAACCTGGAAGGTAGAAATTTTAAACTAATCTTAAATTATGAGGTGGAGATGCAGACTATGAAACTTGGACTTTACCTGGAGAAGCATGTATTCTTTGGTTGTATTATTTCGTTATTTGTATCTGTATGTTTTTACCAAATGATTTGTGTTTTGCACCTGTTATTAAAAAGTAGGCTAAAAATCTATTCCTTCATCATTTTCGTTTTTTTGGACTGTTGCTGATGGGGGATGTTTACATGTGGGAATGCACATGTATTAATAGAACTGTGTAACAAAAATTAAAACAGAAAAAAGTATCAGAGCCTGCAAGTACCTTCGTGTAAAAGGCAAGTTGGAAAGTGCAGAGTTGTTTCTTGTTTTGTTTTTACTTTTCTGATAAAGTAGAGCATACACCCAGAGAAGTTCACAAAGTGTCTGTGTTGGGTTTAGTGAGGGGTGAATGTACCCTGGGCCACCAGCCACATCAGGAAGCAAAGCCTGCCTTCACTTCAGTGGCCTCCCCGCTGACCCCTCTGTGCCCCCTTCATCACTGCCCTTTCCTTCCTCTCTGGAAGTAACTACCACCCTAACTTCTAGCCCCCAAGATTCATTTTGCCTGTTTTGGATCTTTATATAGATGTAATTGGACATGAAGTTCTTTTTATGTGTGTCTGGTTTCCTTAACTCTGTTTAGGTCATGATATTCATCTCTGTTGTTGCCTATAGTAGCAACTCCTCCCTTTTTTTTTTTTTTTTAATTGAAGTATAATTGATTTACAATATTGTGTTGGTTTCAGGTGTACAACAAAGTGATTCAGCTGTATTATATATTTTTTTAGATTATTTTCCATTATAGGTCTTACAAAATATTGATTATAGTTCCCTGTGCTGTAGTAAATCCTTGTTGCTTATCTTATTTTATGTATAGTAGTGTGCATCTGTTAATCCTGTACTCCTAATTTATCCACCCCCCTGCCACCTTCCCCTTTGGTAACCATAAGTTTGTTTTCTATGTCTGTGAGTCTGTCTGTTTTGTATATACATTCATGTGTAAGCAGCTCCTCCTTGCTGATTACTAACCGTGGAATGTCCACAAGCCATACACCTCTTCTGCCCTTGATGGACATCTATCTGGAGTTTCCTTTGGGGCTATTAGTCATAGTACTGTTATGAACATCCTACACATGTCTTTTATACGCAGGTGCACCCATTTC
Source organism: Physeter macrocephalus (assembly GCF_002837175.3). Classification (NCBI taxonomy): domain Eukaryota; kingdom Metazoa; phylum Chordata; class Mammalia; order Artiodactyla; family Physeteridae; genus Physeter; species Physeter macrocephalus. The sequence continues at coordinate 2,947,894 of NC_041232.1, read as the reverse complement.
TGTTGACTCCGTAACCAGGAGTGAAATTGCTGGGTTGTAGGGTGCATGGCGTTCACCTTTCACAGGTAGATGGCCAGTCATTTCCCAAAGGGGTTACTCTGGGATGCCCCACATCCTCACCTGCACTTACATTACTCTTTTCATTGTAACCATTCATAGAGGTGTTATAAAGTGGCTTTAATTTGCATTTGCATTGTTATCAATGAGATTAAGCACCTTTTCATGTCTTATTTTTAAATGTTAGTGGACATTTAGATATTCTCTTATGTGAAGTGCCTGTTCAAATCACTTGCCCATATATTTACTGTGGTGTCTTTTTTTCCTCAACGTGTGTGTGTGTGTGTGTGTGTGTGTGTGTGGTAAAACACACATAACATTTATCATCTTAACTATTGTTAAGTGTACAGTTTTGTGGCATTAAGTACATTCACATTGCTGAGTAACTGTCACCACCGTCCATCTTCAAAACTTTTTCATTTTCCCAGACTGAGACTCTGTCCCCATTGAACACCAACTCCCCATTCCTCCTCCCAGTCCCTGGCAACCACCATTCCACTCTCTGTCTCTGTGAGTCTGACTACTCTGAGTACTTCATATGAGTAGAATTACACAGTATTTGTCTTTTTGTGACTGGCCTACTTACCGTAGCAAAATGTCTTCAGAGTCATCTACGTTGTAGCATATTGCAGAATTTCCTTCCTTTTTAAGGCTGAATAATACTCCACTGTATGTATAGATCACACTTTGTTTATCCATGCTTCCATCAGCAGATACTTGGGTTGCTTCTACCTTTTGGCTATTGTGAATAATAGCTGTGAACATGGGCGTGCAAATATCTCTTAGAGACCCTGCTTTCAATTCTTTTGGGTATATACCCAGAAGTGGAATTGTGGGGTTGTATGGTAGTTTGATTTTTAATTTTTGAAGAATGACCATACTGTTTAACACAGCAGCTGCAGCATTTTATATTCCCACTAACAGTGCACAAGGGTTGCCCTTTTGCTAATCCTTGCAAACACTTGTTTTTTCTGTTTTTTGTTAGTAGCTGTCCTAGTGGCTGAGGTGGTGCAGTGTGTTTCTTTGTACTGATTTATCATTCTTTACCTATTCTAGACGTGAACCCTTTGTCATTTATATGCGTTGTACATATATTCTCCTACTCTGTGCCTTCTCTTTCTACTTCTTTTTGTTTTAATTAATTAATTAATTGTTTGGCTGCGTTGGGTCTTCGTTGCTGTGCACAGGCTTTCTCTAGTTGCAGTGAGCGGGGGCTACTCTTCGTTGTGGTGCGGTGGCTTCTCTTGTTGTAGAGCTCGGGCTGTAGGTGCGTGGGCTTCAGTAGTTGTGGCACATGGGCTCAGTAGTTGTGGCTCACAGACTCTTAGAGCACAGGCTCAGTAGTTGTGGAACATGGGCTTAGTTGCTCCGTGGCATGTGGGATCGTCCCGGACCAGGGCTCAAACCCGTGTCCCCTGCATTGGCAGGCGGATTCTTAACCACTGAGCCACCAGGGAAGCCCCCAGAAATACATAATTTTTTTCTTGATCTGTTTAAGTGTAAATTGTAGAGCTAATGCTCCTTTACTGCTGAATATTTCAGTGTGTATTTCCTAAAAAAACAAGACCATTCTCTTATAACCATAGTACAATTATAACATCTGGAAATGAACATTGATAAAATGCTAGTATCTGATCTGTAGACTTTAGTTAAATTTCACCAATTGTGCTAATGTCCACTTTAGCAAAAAAGAGAAGAAAAATTTTTTTCTGGTCCAGGATTCAGTCCGGGGTCGTGAATTGCTTATAGCTGTTCTTCATTCTCCTTAAATTTGGAATAGTTCCTCAGTCTTTGTCTTTTAGGACCTTGACATTTACTAAAGTATGTAGTCCCGTTTGTTTGGCTGACTGGCCTCCACATTTGGGTTTGTCAGTGTTTCTGTAGGCTGGGGCTGCAGGGTCCCGCAGGAGTCCCACAGAAGCTGGGCCTCCTAGGTGCAGCATTTCCAGAGGCACGTGGTGTGTGGTGTCAGTGTTCCTGGTGATGATAACTTGGTGAAGGTGGTGTCTGCTAGGTTCCTCCACTATCAGGTTACTATGTTGCCTTTTGTAAAAATAAGTATCTTGTCGAAAATACTTTGACACTGTAAATATCCTTTCTCTCATCAAATTTTCACGTTAGTTTTAGCAATTTTTAGTAATTCTTTCCAGAATCAATTATTACTATGATTATTACTATGATTTTTGCCAAGTGGTAATTTTATAATTCCATCATTCTTTCTACATTTATTAGTTAGCATTCTACTATAAGGAAGAGTTTTTACTTTTCTCCCATTTGTGTATTTATATTAGTGTGGATTCATGGATTCTTCTTCAGTGGGCTGTAAACTGTTTGCATCATTTATTTTGATGCTCAGATTGTCCCCAGTTTGGCCAGTGGGTGTCCCTTCAAGCTGGCTCTTGTGTCCTTCTGACATGTTCCTCGTATTCTCTGTGCAATTTCTTTCTTTCTTTCTTTCTTTTTTTAATTTATTTTTGGCCGCGTTGGGTCTTCGTTGCTGTGCACGAGCTTTCTCTAGTTGCAGCGAGCGGGGGCTTCTCCGTTGCGGTGCGCGGGCTTCTCACTGTAGTGGCTTCTCTTGTTGCAGAGCACGGGCTCTAGGCATGCGGGCTCAGTAGTTGCAGCAAGCGGGCTCTAGAGTGCAGGCTCAGTAGTTGTGGCGCCTGGGCTTAGTTCTGCGGCATGTGGGATCTTCCTAGGCCAGGGCTCGAACCCGTGTGCCCTGCATTAGCAGGCGGATTCTTAACCACTGCGCCACCTGGGAAGCCCCTCTCTGAGCAATTTCTTAATTTCTGTCACAGTAAATTTCCTGCTTTTCCAGACCCAGCCCTAGAATCAGCCTTGTCTTCAAGGAGGCCTTGATCTTTTCAGTGGGGGGTAGAATTTAAACCATCTGGAAGCTAGGTGTGCTCATGGCTTTTGCACATATTGTTTCTAAGCCCTTTCAGCAGACAGAGATAGGAGCGTGCACACGTGTGTACATGCATATCTGTACCAATTTCTGTATCTGCTTCTCTCCATACACATTAAAACCTCAGAGTTCACACTGATACTTCCAATTCCAGTTACTACACAAGGTTGCTAGTAGCCTTTGCACTTTCCATAATTGTAATCCCTTCCTCTGACAGTGGCATTGGTTATCTATAATAGATTTATTTTCTCAATCCTAGAATATACAGAAAATACAGATTTGCTCACTGTTACCACTGCAAAAAACAATTCAACCAGCTGGAATTCAGAATTTATACTTTTTTGTATTTAGCTTGAGAGTTTGAGGGTTTATGGTCAAAAGAGTGTGTTCAAAAGATACTTGATTGCCCCCATCCCAACCCCATGTGGTTGTATGATTCATTTGAAATGGAGTTGTGTCCATTTGTTCCCATCGTGTTCCACTTTAGGGTCCCCCCACCCTTGTTTGTTTAATTATTCATTGTGAACACGTGAAGCACTCCCGTGGTTCCACGCATTACAACTGTATGAGATGTGGTCAGAGAAGTGCCCCCCCATCCTCCTTACTCTGTCTCCACCCACTGCTTAGAGGTAAGCAGTCTAATTTAGTTTTTCTATGTTTCTTTTTGCATAAATGAGCAGATGTTTATTTTGTATTTCCGCTTTCTTACACAAAAGTTGACATAATTAGGTATACTTTTGCACTTGGCTTTTTTCCACTTAATGTATTCTAGAAATCTCTTCACACCACTTTTTAGCAGTCTTTCTGTTTAACATTTTGTTGTATGGATGTATATAGTTTATTCAGCTACTAACCTATGTACAGGCGTTTAAGGTGTTTCCAGTATTTTGCAACTAAAAACAATGCTGCAATGAGTAACTTTATGCAAATGTATTTTTGTCTTATTGGAAGTGTGTCTTCAGGTTTAAATTCCTAGAAGTGGGATTGCTGGGCAGGAGGTAAAGGTGTATGTAGCTTTGTTAGATGTCACCTGACTCCTTCTGTAAGGCTCTGTCAATCAAGCCGCATTCTCGCCAACAACTTGTGAGAGTGCCTGTTTCCTCACATCCTTCCCAAAGGAGTGTGTCATACTTTTTCCTTTTGTGCCAGTCTGAGGTGAGAAGTGGTATCTCAATGTTGTTTACTTTGTATTTCTAATATGAGTTAGACTGACTAATCACCTTCTTTCGTACATTTGTGTGAGTTGATTGTATGTGATTGTTCATTTTGCTCGCTATTCTGTGTGCTTTTTGGTCTCTTTCCCCTTAATTTTTAAGAGTTATTTGTGTATTAGGGATATTAGCCCTTTATCTGTGAGATATTGCAAGTATACTTACCCAGTTTCTCATGTGTGGATTTTATTTTTAAACTTTGCTTATTTTTTTTTGGCCATGCAAAAATTTAAATTTTTTCTTAAGATTTTTATGTAGTCAAATTTTTCAATTTTTTATCATTCAGGATTTTGAATGATAGCCTTGGAATTTATTTTTGATATGGTATGAAATAGGGCTCATTCATCTTTTTTTCCTTTGTGAATATACAGTTGACCTAGCACCATTTATTGAAAACTCCATTTTTTCTGTACTGCTTCTTTGGTCATACAAATCAAGTGCCTATATATATAGTTTGGTTAATTCATGTGACAGTATTGTATTATTCTAGTTATTGTGATAATTGCATAGATTTTGATTTGGTGCTCTGATGTATGTTTAACTTTGCCATTACCCAAAGGCAAATTGTAAACAGAGAACTGTGACAATTCAGCCACTTTTTACAGGAGTATGTAGGGTGGTCTTCCGATGTAATTATTATGGAAGGAAAGAATATTTAACTTATGGAGGAAGGAAAATTAGTTCAAAGATAATTTTAACTTTTATTAACAATATAAAAAATGATTTGAAAATGTAAGAGTATGCTAAGTTTATTTACTGATTAGTAAACGAGGTACAAATTGACAGGGAGGGGGTGTAACTTGATTTACAATTTTTTTTTGCATCATACTTGATAACCAGTTTCATTAAGAGAAACTAGTCTTAAAGAATATGAACAATCCTTAATGATTAATGCAATATCCCCCTTTCTTATTATGTGATCTAGATTTTTCATAATGTGACAACCTTAAATTACCAAAGCTTAATTCTGACAATTCATTTAAAACATTAATCTTCTTTCTGCCTCTTTTTTTTTTTTTTTTTTTTTGCGGTATGCGGGCCTCTCACTGTTGTGGCCTCTCCCTTTGCGGAGCACAGGCTCCGGACGCGCAGGCTCAGCAGCCATGGCTCACGGGCCCAGCCGCTCCGCGGCATGTGGGATCTTCCCAGACCGGGGCACGAACCCGTGTCCCCTGCATCGGCAGGCGGACTCGCAACCACTGCGCCACCAGGGAAGCCCTCTGCCTCTTTTTTAGTAAGATAGATTGACCTACCTAATGGTACTACTCCATATACAGTCACTGACATTTAGAACTGGGAGAGGCTTCAGATTTAGAGATGAGTTGTTTTTGAACCATTTTAATTTGTAGAAATGAATTCATTGTGATTATCCAAGGGTGATTATCTCAATGGGAAACAACATAAGTTGGCTGGTTAACTTGTGCCTTCACCTTAGTGGGCAAAACTTTTGGTTATTTTATTTTAAAGCAGGGTTTTTTTTTTCCCCCACAGACCTTTAACTCCTCTTTGTTCTCTCTCATTTCTAGAAGTAAAATCAGATTTCTTCACTGTTTTTCTTAAGTAACAATTTTATACCCAATCCAGTTCTCCAGAGTGCTTGTTTTCTTTTTAAAAAGCTCACATTTTTTTCAGTCATCTTCATAAAACATAAATAAATATTACAAATGGTCTTTCTCGAGTAGTATGATCATTTAACCCTCACTCTAACCATAAAATCTCTAGTTTTTTATTTGTATATTACTTAGGCTTTTAAAAAAAAAAACCCTCCTTTAAATTTTGGCTTAAATTAGACTACAAAAAAAAAAATAGAGGTAAGAAAAATAAATTTCAGAATAACTTCTTTTAGACATTGGCTCCATCGTTGCATCACTTCAGAGCAGTGAAGATTCCTCCTGACCCTCAGTACTGCTTCTCTCTAGAAACTGCAAGGTGGCATTTCCTGTGGCCTTACAGACCTTTCCTGAGATAGCACATGTGATGTCGCTATCCTGGAGTCACATCCTAGATGAGCGGTAGCAAGGAGGATGTCTGTACTTTCTCCCACCCCTCACTGAATCTGGCATGTGGGGGCACACAGTGGGCTTCTATAACATCTCTGAGTACATTATGATTTTCATATTTTAAGAAGACGTGTGTGTGGGACTTCCCTGGAGGTCCAGTGGTTAAGACTCCACGCTTCCAATGCAGGGGGCACAGGTTTGATCCCTGGGTGGGGAACTAAGATGCTGCATGCTGTGTGCAGTGCAGCCAAAATAAATAACTAAATAACTAAATAAAATAACATTAAAAATGGCTTTATAAAAGAAAAAAAAGAGGTATATACTAGGGTGAAGATTTAATAAAATTAATTAAAAAAAGAAGTGTGTGATCATTTATGAAGCAGTGAAGAAGTTCTGCTTCTGTAGCACAGAGTGATGTGCTGCTTGGTAACTGTCAGAAAGTCCTTGTAGATTTCTTGAACTCAGCGTAAAAGTCCAGGGCTTTGTTTAGTGTCAAAATTTTATTTAATCTTGCTTCATCTAATCAATTTGTTTTTATCTTCTGTTGCTTCTAGACCAAGAGCAGTGATGACCTTTTAGCTGGGATGGCTGGAGGGGTGACTGTGACTAATGGTGTCAAAGGGAAGAAAAGCACCTGCCCTTCCGCAGCACCGTCAGCATCCGTGCCTGCCATGAGCACCATGGAGAACAGACCCAAGAGTAGCACAGGTATGCGCGCACTTGGTGTGAGGGTTACACTGCCTTTGTGTTTGAGTAGGTGAGTGCAGTGGTATTTAGGGAATTCCATCTAATCGTAGAAAATTTCAAACATGCCCAAAAGTATCTGGTATTTCATCTCTGTGTACTCATCACCCCTATCACCTGATGGCCACTCTTAGCTCCTTGACACCCACCTTCCCCCTCTTATTATTTTGAAGCAAATTCCAGATGTCATCCACAAATATTTAATTATCTTTGAAAGGCAAGGATTCTTTTAAAAATATATTCATAATATCATTATCAGTCCTTAAAATAATTAATAATCATTTCTCAAATCATAAATTATTCAGTAAGTATTTAAATTTCTAACTGTCTTATAAATATTACATACATATATTTACTTATTTGTTTGGATCAGAATTTACCAGGATTCACTTAAGGTCCATATATAGTAATTGGTGAAGTGTCTCTTAAATCTTCATTTTAAATCTATGAGTTCATCCCACTTTTTTCTTGCAATTTAATTTTTGTGGAAACTGGTTGTTTGATCTGTAGAGTTTCCCATGATCTTGATGTCCCCCCACCCTTGGGTCGTGCTCTGTGGCTTGCGGGATCTTAGTTCCCCAACCAGGGATTGAACCCAGGCCCTGGCAGTGAAAGCGCCGAGCCCTAACCACTGGACCACTATGAAACTGCCTCTCGTGATCTGGATTTTTTTTTTTAATTAATTATTTATTTTTGGCTGCGTTGGGTCTTTGCTGCTGCACGCGGGCTTTCTCTAGTTGCAGCGAGCGTGGGCCATTCTTCGTTGCAGAGCACGGGCTCTAGGCGTGCGGGCTTCAGTAGTTGTGGCACACAGGCTTCGTTGCTCCGCGGCATGTGGGATCTTCCCGGACCAGGGGTCGAACCAGTGTCCCCTGCATTGGCAGGCGGATTCTTAACCACTGTGCCACCAGGGAAGTCCCGTGATCTGGATTTTGATGTCACATTCCTATGATGTCCTTGATTTTATTCTTTTATTCTCTCTGTTAACTATAAATGTCATTGAATTTAGAGCCTTGATGGGACAGACTCAGGTTCCTTCCTCTTACCCCTGCCAAAATTCCTTCCTAGGTAATAGTTGTCTGTCCGTCAGGAGGCCCATTGTTTCTGGTTGTGTCCCGCTCCATGTTGTTAGCAGCCTCTGATGGTTGATGCCTAGATCCATTCATTCCAGTCCTACCATTCTTTCTTCCTTCATTAGCAGCAGTTTGTTTCTAGATCTCATTCTGTAGTCCAAGGAGTAATGTTATATTTTACTTCTTACACTTACAGAAAAAAACTTTGAAACTTCCTATAAACTTAAGGTCATATGTTTGTAATAAAGTATATGAAAGCAAATTGGCAGAAATTATAGCAGACCTTCTTTTGCTATCATTATTTAGGCTCTTGTCCCCTCTTGTGTGTATTGGATTTTTTCCTAGCCCAGGTTTGCCTACTGTCATCTCTCCTGCTGTGACCCTCTGTGGATTCTTCTGCCCACTCCAGGTCACGCCCCACTGTTAATTGTAATAGCAGTGCAATATGATCACCAGGAGGAAACATGGAAGTCCTTACTTTGCTTTAGAGGCGTTATTCCATTTTATCCTCACTACAGCCCTGTGAAGTAGAGGCTATCATTAGTCTCATTTTAGAGATGGCAAGCTACACTTAGAAAGCTCAAGTATCTTGCTCAGGGCCATGCATTCATTTGCTCAGTGAATGCTTACTGGGTGCCCATTTTGTACCAGGCCTCAAAGCTGGTGATGGAGCAGAGACTGGACCTTAAGTCTTTCACCCTCAAGCCTGGGGTCATCACCACATTTAACACTCTAGCTTGTGTGGTAAGAAGGAAATTCAGTACTCTAATCCCACCAGTATCTCCTCCTGGTTCTAGCCTTTAGAATTCCCTGGATGCGCACCCATGGTTCCCTGCTGACCAGTGCCTCCTGCCCTCACAAGGCTGGACTCAGTTATCACCTCCCCGGATCAGTTGCCCCATCTTTTTCCTCTTTTGGCCTCCATTTGCAGTTGTTCCTCCTAATCCTGTTACTTCTGCCTTTGAAATCTTTTACAGATTTATTATCCCTTTTCTGCTCTTATGGAGATCTAGCTCTTGCTCCCCGAATGCAGGCCTTCCTTTAGTTTTACTGCTCTTCCTTCTTCCTCATGTTTCACTTCGCATCTTCTAGCTTAATTTCCATCAAAGTAGTCTTTCTCTGTGTTTCTTCCCTGCTCAAGAAAATTTATTGAACGTTTGTTGCTGCAACTCACCAAGTTCTCCCTGGCATTCAGGGCCCTATGGAAACCTTCCCCTGCTGCTTCCATCGACTCTAGGACCTTACTTTCCCTTCCTGTGTATGATGCTGCTTCCACTACCTTGTCCTCATTTGTCGTGTGGCCACCAGCATTCCCTCCCCTGCTTTACGCCTGATCCCTGGCAGAATTAGTGGCTGTCTTCCCACATCATCCTCCCTCGTGTAGACCTTTTACTCCCCATTACCTGGTTAGCCTGTTGCCTGCCATATAAAGAACCAGTTGGTTCTTTAAAAATATTAATTGGTCAGGTCTAGGACTTATTTTTCAAAGTAAAAAATAGTCTAATGATTTCCTTAAGCGTTTGTGGGTATTTAAACATACTCCTGTTCTTTTTATATTAAATACATGATCATGTCAATTGTTTGCACAGGTTTAAAATTTTAGGAGTTAAGTAATGGTGTGCCTTGTGCAGCATATTTGATGAACGTGCTGTTATAACTTAGCAGTGATGCAGCATCGTTTTCTAACACTTAGGGAGGCAAAGTGGCATACTGCTTAGACTGCCTGCCTGTGTGTGAATCTTGGCTCATCCATGTATTACCTGTGGGATGTCAGCAGATTGTTTAACATCTCTTTTTGGGTTTCTTCGTCTGTAAAACAGGATGATGATAATGAAGCTTGTGTAAATTAATGTGTATGAAGTGTTAATATGTGTATGTAGTAAGTATAAGTGCATGTTGTCTATTCTAATAATTCTTATTATTGGTACTATTTATGTGGCATTTTATGGTGTGAAAAATTTTTTGCATTTACTTTGATCATAGTTTTTGTGGTTATTGTAGGTAGCTTAGGTTTTTTGTTTGTCCACAGGCTGCCTCTCACTTCTGTGTCATCTGTAATCTTCCTTCACTGTCTGTTTCTGCCGTTAGTTTGCTACCTGACTGGCTATCCCTAGAGTCACCTTCATCTGGCTTGCCCTAGATACTATGTCCCTGGCCACCTGTTGAAAGCCATGGTTTGGGATTCAAGTTCATGTGTATAGCTTTTTTTTAATGTGAAAGCTTTATTGAGATATAATTCACATTCCATAACACTCACCCCTTTGCGGTATACAACTCAGTGTATAACTTCATTTTTCATTGATAATTAAAAGATGATTGATCTTCCAGTTTGGAGGAAACAACTTTACAGTAACCAGACTCTCAGGCAGATTTAGAGTAGGTCAGAATCACTGTGTGATTATGATTATAGATCCTTAGATTATATCTCATTCGACCTGGGGCATAACTATGTGCCTTTCTTTTTAAAATTTATTTCTTTATTTATTTATTTTTGGCTGCGTTGGGTCTTTGTTGCTGCGCGTACGCTTTCTCTAGTTAACGGCGAGCGGGGGCTACTCTTCGTTTCGGTGCATGGGCTTCTCATTGTGGTGGCCTCTCTTGTTGCAGAGTATGGGCTCTAGGCGCACGGGCTTCAGTAGCTGTGGCTCACGAGCTCTAGAGTGCAGGCTCAGTAGTTGTGGTGTACAAGCTTAGTTGCTCTGCGGCATGTGGGATCTTCCCGGACCAGGGATCGGACCTGTGTCCTCTGCATTGGCAGGCGGATTCTTAACCACTGCGCCACCAGGGAAGTCCCACTATGTGCCTTTCTATTGCTAAGTTTTTGTCTTATATTCTTTGTCTTAAACATGTAGGCACGAGTTCTTCAACCAAGCGGAGCACTTCCACAGGTAGTAAAGAATCCAGTTCTACTAGAGAAAGATTACGTGAACGTACCCGACTAAACCAGAGCAAAAAACTACCTTCTGCAGGTCAGGGGGCTAGTGACATGGCGTTGGCTAAACGTTCCCGCAGTCGCACGGCTACGGAATGCGACATTCGTATGAGCAAGTCCAAATCGGACAATCAGATCAGTGACAAAGCTGCTCTGGAAGCCAAAGTGAAGGATCTTCTCACCTTGGCAAAAACCAAAGACGTGGAGATTTTACATTTGAGGAATGAACTCCGAGACATGCGTGCTCAGCTGGGCATTAACGAGGATCCTCCTGGGGGGGATGAGAAGTCCGAGAAGGAAGCCATCATTGTTCACCAGCCCACTGACGTCGAGTCCACTTTATTGCAGTTACAGGAACAGAATACTGCCATCCGCGAGGAGCTCAACCAGCTGAAAAATGAAAACAGAATGCTAAAGGACAGGTTGAACGCACTGGGCTTCTCCCTGGAGCAGCGGCTAGACCATTCTGAAAAACTGTTTGGCTATCAGTCCCTGAGCCCAGAGATCACCCCTGGTAACCAGAGCGATGGAGGGGGGACTCTGACTTCCTCGGTGGAGGGGTCTGCCCCTGGGTCAGTGGAGGATCTCCTGAGCCAGGATGAAAACACCCTCATGGACCATCAGCACAGTAACTCTATGGACAACCTGGACAGCGAGTGCAGCGAGGTGTACCAGCCCCTCACGTCCAGCGATGACGCCCTGGACGCACCGTCGTCCTCGGAGTCAGAAGGCATTCCGAGCATAGAGCGCTCTCGGAAGGGGAGCAGCGGGAACGCCAGCGAAGTGTCCGTCGCTTGTTTGACGGAACGGATACACCAGATGGAGGAGAACCAACACAGTACGAGTGAGGAACTTCAGGCGACTCTGCAAGAGCTCGCTGATCTACAGCAGATCACCCAGGAGCTGAACAGCGAAAACGAAAGGCTCGGAGAGGAGAAGGTGATTCTCATGGAGTCGTTATGTCAGCAAAGCGATAAGTTGGAACACTTCAGCCGACAGATCGAATATTTCCGCTCCCTTCTAGATGAGCATCACATTTCCTATGTCATAGACGAAGATGTAAAAAGTGGACGCTACATGGAACTGGAGCAGCGCTACATGGATCTAGCTGAGAACACCCGTTTTGAACGGGAGCAGCTTCTTGGCGTCCAGCAGCATTTAAGCAATACTTTGAAGATGGCTGAGCAAGACAACAAGGAAGCTCAGGAGATGATCGGGGCACTCAAAGAGCGCAACCACCACATGGAGCGAATCGTTGAGTCTGAGCAGAAGGGCAAGGCAGCCTTGGCAGCCACGCTGGAGGAGTTCAAAGCCACAGTGGCCAGTGACCAGATCGAGATGAATCGCCTGAAGGCCCAGCTGGAGAACGAGAAGCAGAAAGTGGCGGAGCTGTATTCCATCCATAACTCTGGAGACAAGTCTGACATTCAGGATCTCCTGGAGAGTGTCAGGCTGGACAAAGAAAAAGCAGAGACTCTGGCCAGTAGCCTGCAGGAAGATCTGGCTCACACCCGGAATGATGCCAATCGATTGCAGGACACCATCGCAAAGGTACTGTTTAAGTAGATAGAATGTTCTGGACCAGTGTTATGCGGCTGCAGTACATGGCATGCTTACTGAGAGCCAGCAGCCCTGGTGGTGTGTCATTAGCTTTTGTTAATCAGATATTTTTTTAAGCTTCAGAATGGTTTTCTTGTATTGGGATGGAGTGAAAAGTACTCTTATAATAATGTCACTTCCACTCACTTGTACTTTGTTACTGTTTTCCTGCCTGTGAGAGGATGGGGCTGGAGTTACAACTAACTGAAATTGTAACAGAAGTTGTCCCTAGTTCTGGGTATGCCCAGGGGAGTGTGTCATGCAGTTTAACATCCTCCTCTGTAGTGTAGTTTGGCATAAGAAAAACGGAGAGCCAGTATTCCATTCTCTGGGACCAGCAATGTCTGCCTCTTCTTATCCTTTTGTGGTTATAGTTTTTCAAGTAGAGTTCTGTTGTGATTTAAAAATACTTTTGGAGTGTGAAGGCTCCTATTTCTTAGAGGCCCCTAGTTTGTTGCTGGTGGGGACCTTAGTGATCATTGGTCCAGCCCCCTTCTTTTACACGCAGTGTGGTAGTGAGGACTGTCAGAACTGCAGCCCAGGGTTGCTGGCAGTCGCCAGGGCTCTGTGCCCCACGCGGTTGCTGATGTAGTGTTTATTATTATTTTTTAAAATAAATTTATTTATTTATTTGGCTGCGTTGGGTCTTTGTTGCTGTGCCCAGGCTTTCTCTTGCTGCGGCGAGCGGGGGCTGCTGTTTGTTGCAGTGCGAAGGCTTCTCGTTGCGGTGGCTTCTCTTGTTGCTAAGCACAGGCTCTAGGCCTGCGGGCTTCAGTAGTTGTGGCACGTGGGCTCAGTAGTTGTGGCTTGCGGGGTCTAGAGGCTGCGTTGGGTCTTTGTTGCTGTGCCCAGGCTTTCTCTTGCTGCGGCGAGCGGGGGCTGCTGTTTGTTGCAGTGCGAAGGCTTCTCGTTGCGGTGGCTTCTCTTGTTGCTAAGCACAGGCTCTAGGCCTGCGGGCTTCAGTAGTTGTGGCACGTGGGCTCAGTAGTTGTGGCTTGCGGGCTCTAGAGTGCAGGCTCAGTTGCTCCTTGACATGTGGGATCTTCCCAGACCAGGGATCAAACCCGTGTCCCTTGCATTGGCAGGTGGATTCTTAACCACTGCACCACCAGGGAAGTCCCTGATGTAGTGTTTATTTGCATGAGTTATCTAATTATCCTAGCTTACATTTTATTTCCTGTTTCAGTGCAAAAATTTTTTAAAGTAGGAAACAGTATATCTTTGCTTAAAATTTGAATAATATAAACCTTAATTTTTTAAGTGACAACTTTAATAGATACAGTTTAGGAGATGTGGTATTTGTCAGAGCATGTATGTTGGGGGCCACTATGAACTAACACTGACTATATTAGAGAACTTTTTTGTTTCCATTTTTAATTTGATTTTGAAACTGTCACAAATCAGACATCATTTTTGTGGGGAAGCATGTTAATCATTAATCAGATGCATGCCTTCAGTCCAAACTTTGGAGAAGGGAAAATTTCCAAAATTTCCTCATAAATAATGTAGTGAAGTTCAGTGAGATGTCAGTGTAATTTCAGTTAGTGATGTGGCAGCAGATCATGCTTAAGCATACTGTGTGAAGTCCATGTTACTGGAGAGCGCCTTCCACCCAGTTATTACACAGGTCATTCTTGCTCATGCAGAACAACTCACGCTCAGCTCCCTGCTGAGACAAGGTGTGCCTCCATCCTAGGACTTATCTTAGAACAACTCTTACTTTTCTGATCTGCACCGTCAATTTTGCACAGGTAGAAGATGAATACAGAGCCTTCCAAGAAGAAGCTAAGAAGCAAATAGAAGATCTGAATATGACATTAGAAAAATTAAGATCAGAGCTGGAAGAAAAAGAGACAGAAAGGAGTGACATGAAAGAAACGATCTTTGAACTTGAAGACGAAGTAGAACAGCACCGGGCGGTGAAGCTTCATGACAACCTCATCATCTCCGACTTAGAGAGTAAGTGAGGTCCCACACATTAAGACGGGGGAGTTTGTGTTCTAAGTAGCAAAGTGACGGGGTGGCTCTGCCTGGGGCAGGGGTTCAAAGGCAGGAGCACAGTGGCCAGCAGGCATGCGTGTGGGCAAGAGCTTCCCATGGCCATTGGCAGTCTTCTGGCTGCTATTTGGCTCCTAAAGGACTGTTAAGTGGAAGCATCTCTTTAAAACTGCTTAATTATGGAAAATCATTTAAGTGAGAAGCTAATGGAGTTGTTAACTTTCTAGATCTTAGGAAAAGCCATTTATTGTTGATGTCTAGTGGTTGCAAGTATACTGAGACCAAAAAATATTTATCCTTTATAATCTTATGCCTGAGGCACAGGTTTTTGTTTATTTGTTTAATATTCCTCCCTTTCACGGAGATTTTATGATCAGGTAGACTTGAAACTCAGATTTTGAGTTGCTTTGTTTGCTTTTTGAAAGATTCTAAAAAAGTATTTTGTAAGTATTTCAGACTTTTTTAAAAGTTACAAAAATAGTACAAAGCATTTCTGTGTGGAAAATTTCATGAGGAACAGAAATTTGCATGATCTTAAAATGTCTTCCTACAGACTGTTTATTATGTTACAAGTGAGGAAAAAGAAGCAACCAGAAATTACACAGTGGAACAATTGGGCAACACTGTGACCCGGTGATCGGGTGACCGGGTGATCATGTAAGTGACAGAGGCACATGGATATTGCTAGGCTGTATTCTGGCTGAGGCATAACTTCAGTTAATCAGAAAGAAACAGGCAAAAAAATGAGGAATGTTTTACTAAAAGCCCAGGATCGAATGGTGCTGTATCCTCAAAAATGCTAGTGTCATAAAAGACAAAGGCTGAGGGAAAATTCCAGGCTGTAGGAGGCTGAGGAGAAGGACAACCCGTGCACTCCCTGTGCCTGCCCTGGCTCCAGTGCTTTCGGGAGCTGCTGTAAAGGTGTGGTGACGGAACTGGAATGTGTGTGAGATTAGGTAAACGTATTGTGTCAGTATAAATTTATGAAGTTGATAACCCAGCTGTGTCTGTGTATTCTTGGGAACCACACACTGAATATTCAGGGGTGAAGGACTGTGATATATATCCTTAAGGGTTCAGGAAAAAGGGACAATTAGAGGCAGACGGACAGGGATAGGAGATAGCAAATGATAAAACCAATGGTAAACTATTAACAGTAGGCGAATCTGAGAAGGAGGTAAATGGGTGTTTGGTTCTTTGTGTTACTTCTTGCACCTTTTTGTAAGTTTGAAATTATTTCCAAATAATACATTTAAAAAATTCTTAGGTATTCTTCATCTAGATTCCTCAAATGTTAACAGATTTTAAGTTGTAATACACTTTAATGATGGCCTGGTGGGGACAGGGAGAATGGAGGTAACCTTTTTGGATGCCTTGGTTAAAGCTCTTAAAATTTCTGGTTTATGATGCTGCTCCTTTGAGCACTGACGGTTTACTATTTATTCCCTGACAGAGGATTGACAGACAGATACAGCATGTCAGTACAGTAGCCAGAGCTCCTGTGCTATGGATGCAGAGGTGGGGTGGAGGGGAGGTTTGAACTATTGATAGTTCCAGGAAAGAGACGGTCATTTGCAGGAGCCCAAAATGTGTCTGGTGGCAGTTCTGAGCTCTGGCTAGTTGACCCAGCATCTGTAGGTTGACCTCGGGGTCATTTGGAATATTCCAGGGTATCTGGATACTGAAGTAGTGGATTGTGGGATTGTATTTCTTACATAGTGATGAACTTTTTCATCTAAAGTTTTAAAAAACTTTTAGTTTAACATTTATATCTAGTCTGTATTTCATTGTCTCTGAACTGAGCAAGTTATCTAATTTTACTTCCTAAATATAAGAGGTTCTAAAGTTTTTCAGATTAACTTGGGGGCTTCCCTGGTGGCGCAGTGGTTGAGAGTCTGCCTGCCGATGCATGGGACACGGGTTCGTGCCCCGGTCCGGGAAGATCCCACATGCCACGGAGCG
>NC_041232.1:2917769-2931314 GCF_002837175.3 Physeter macrocephalus | reverse complement strand
CATGCCACGGAGCGGCTGGGCCTGTGAGCCATGGCCGCTGAGCCTGCGTGTCCGGAGCCTGTGCTCTGCAGCGGGAGAGGCCACAACAGTGAGAGGCCTGCGTACTGCAAAAAAAAAAAAAAAAAAAAAAAAAAAAAAGATTAACTTGGGAGTTCAGTGTGTTTTCCATTTTGTACTGATAAGAACAGCCTTTTCCCTTGCAAACCCTTTGATTTGAATGTGGAAAGAGTGACACCTTGTGGTAATTGGGGTAATAGCTAGAAAACTGTTAGGTGATAAGAATTCCTGGGACAAAATTTTCCTTATCATTGCCAAAATAAATGTTACATTGACATTGTATGGATTTTAATCATAAAATGACTGAAAAGCCTTAATAAATTTTTTT
Organism: Physeter macrocephalus; assembly: GCF_002837175.3. Taxonomy (NCBI): domain Eukaryota; kingdom Metazoa; phylum Chordata; class Mammalia; order Artiodactyla; family Physeteridae; genus Physeter; species Physeter macrocephalus. The sequence goes on along the minus strand of NC_041232.1, from coordinate 2,930,929 downwards.
TTAGCCATGTAGTTTCTCTCCCCAGTTTTTTGAAATGAAAAGTTGAAATATATAGAAATACTGTGAGAATAGTGTGGTAGTTAGCACCTCCTGCCTGGATGTGACAGTTGGTAGCATTCTGCAGTGTTCGCCTTCTGTATGTGTGTGTTTAACTGAGCCAGTTGGCAGTAAGCTGTGGACTTCATGATACTTAACTTCTAAATATTTCAGCATGCACCTTCTAAACATCCTCCTCGAAACCACAATGCCGTTATCACATCTAGTAAAATTAGTTGTAATTTCTTAGCATCATCTAATACCCCATGTGCAGATTTTCCCAGCTGTCCCCAAAATGTCCTTTATAGTTTTTTATAGGGACTGGGATCCAAACAAGTTTCATGCATTATAATTTGTTGTTACATCTCCATAGTCTGATAGGAGTTAATTTTTTTCCTAGAGAATTCTAGCATTTGGGATTGATGCTAAGTCAGCACTTGGTATAGGAGACTCGATGACAGGGAATACTATTAATTGGGAAATTGAGATTTTCTTCTGTGGATGAAACCACCACCATAGTCCATTTTAGAACTTTTTATCACCCCCAAAGGAAATCCTGCACCCATTGGCGGTCACTCCTCATTTACCCCAAAGCGATTCTGACATTGGTATTAATGGACAGGATTTTAAAACAGCTACTGTAACTGTACTCAGGGTGTAGAGGAAAATATGCACGTCATGACAAACAAATAGCAGATCTCCACAGAGAAATAAAAACTGTAAAAAAATGAACCTAGTAGGTATTCTGGAAGTAGAAAATTAAACAGCTAATATAACAAGTTACAGAGTCATGTAAACAACAAATTAGAGATACAGAAGAGCCAGTGAACTTGAAAACCAATCAGTAGACATTATCCAGAGAGAAAAAAGGTTGGAAAAAATGAGTAGAGTATCAGTGATATCTGTGGGACAGTATCACAGGTGTATCATGTAGTTGGGAATCCAGGCGGCCTCCCAGAGAACATCAGTGCTGTACTGCGTAGACCTGGCCTGTGGTACTTCTCAACAGCATCTGAGCTGGAATGATTTGATGTAAAAAGTCACTCAGTAACTACTGTTAAGAATTCCAGTTCAAGATGATGGCCTGAGGTCATACATACTTCCTTTCCCTTCCAAAGTCCAAGTGACATGGCGGGAGAGATATAAAAATTACAATGAGCTTGAGCAAAGATAGAAAACAGGGGAAGGGTCCTATCAGTAGGTCAGCAATTTGGGGTAATTTCTGGAATACTTTATATAAAGCTGATGGAATCGGCTGTGGAGAAATCAATCAGAATAGAACATTCTGCAGTTTAGGAGAACACTAAAGCTCTGAGTAATAATGTTCCCAGCAGAGCCCTGGGGATGGGGGCACTGAAACCTCCACATCAGGGATCGTAGGGCCCCGGGGCCAGCAGCGGTCTCAGGCCACAATGTAAGGGATTGCTGCCCTGTACCGCCCCCTCCTCTGTCGGGGCTGTCTCTGGTGTTTGCCCCCAGGCTGCTGCTGTGCTCACCTCTAAGTAAGGTGGGAATATGGTGCCAGGGACTCCCAGCACGACCTTCACACTGTGCCAGAAAAGTAACTGCAGCCTGCTCTTTTGTCTTAAAGAGAAGACCATCCAGAGGGAAAGGCAGCTTGGCCCGGCAGTGAAACGGATACACACACACATACACCTCTTGTTTCAGCAGAAGCCGCCCGTTCCATCTTGTACATCCAGAGGGCCCCACCCACCCTGCAGGCTCGTGTTATCAGCAGAGCCTGTAGCCGTTTGTTCTGTTGAGAAGCATGCAGGAGTCACTGATGCTAATCATTCTTTGCAAGTAAGAAAGACCAGCCAGGACTTATTAGACATTTAACACCTTAGGAGAGCTTAAGGGAGAAACAGCAGAAAGAAGCAGCTCAACTGAATCCCCAAAAATAAAGGTAATAACTTGCCCAGCAAACCACAGCTGACTGGTATTGCGAGTAGTGACACCAACGAGACCTCAGGTCTGGCTCAGTTGCAACCTTATCAACCACTTAGTGTCTGCATAGTAGTGCTCTGTGCATGCTTGCAGTTAAGTCCTGCCCTTTTCCTGCCCTCTGTAGTTCCCAAGATTGGGGCTAGGGCCTGACATCCTGATACATGGAACATTAGTGACAGTGGTGAGCAAGGGTGGCTTGAGATTAGAGAAAGAGCAGAAGGAAATAGAGGAAAGCTGTGTAATTCTGTGATGAGAAAAGCCTGGAAGGTAGAATACTTGGAAGCCTTAATGGAAAAAAGTCTCATATTTGACTATGTATGATTGAAATTTTCATTTCAGCAAAGTGCCAGAAATAAATGACATTGGGAGAAATATTTATAATGCATGTCAAATATGTAAAGAGATTCTGTACATCAATAAGACTAGAATAACCCATTGGCTAAATCAAGTGTATGAATGGATAAGTCAGAAAAAGACACAAAAAGATGCTTTTAAAAAAGCAAAGAAACTCAAAACAAGATGCAGGTGTGAAAAATTGAAAAGATTGCTAACGTGTAAGAGAGGAGAAAGGGTCCTCTCATATACTGCAGCTTTTTTGGAGTATTGATCAAAATTTTTCACGTACAACAGTAATTTAGCAATCCACCTCCAGAAACTTGCTCTTCAGAAACATTCTTACAAGTTTGCAAATGTATACATAGATGTGGATGCTTGCTGCAGAGTTGCTGGTTACCACAGAAACTTGGAAGCTACCTGTATTTTCAGAAGTCGAGACCTAGTTAATAACCCATGTGCACAGCACATCCCTACTGGGCTGCTCTTTCACCAGCCAAGATAAACGAGGCATGGAGAAATGTGTGCACAAAATAAGGCAAGTCGCATAGAGGATGAGCTGAGTGTATTACTTCTGTAATTAAAACCATAAAAGTTTTAAATACAACATTACACTGAAATTTTAGCCAGGCATAATGGTGTTCCCTAAGAAATACTGATTTCAGTGTATTCTGTACCATAAATTCTGTAACTTGGTGACTTCTCAAAAAGAATTCTGTATTCTTGAGGTCGAACCTTCTAATGGATTGACTTGGATCCTGTTGATAGTTTCAAATGGTCCTTCATCACTTCTTCTACTTCTAGAAATGTGTCTTCAAGTAACATCTGAAAAACTGTAAAGACACTTACAGTGTTTATAACAAAAATTGGAACCCTTCTGGCTGTTCATTAATAGGAGGTTGCTGAGACAAATGATGATATATCCAATTGATAGAATACTATCATGGCCATCAAAATGCAGGTCTGTATTTATTGATAAAGGTGTCCAGTATCTACTACTTAGTGGAAGGCCTTGTGAAGCAGTATAAATAGTATAATTTCATTTTTCTTTAAAAATAATACACACATATATGGAATCTGGAAAGATGTATGCCAAATGTAAATGCTAGGTAATCTTATTTTTGTCACCATTTTCTGTTTTCCGGACTTGTTACTGTGAGCGTGCATTACTTTTAGAATCAAAGGGTAAAAGTTATATTCACTTTTTTGGAGGAGGATAAAAATGAGTAAAATAAAAATTAAAAAACAGAGACAGGGACTTCCCTGGCAGTCCAGTGGTTAAGACTCTGCTTCCACTGCAGGGGGCACGGGTACCAATTAGGAGGTTATTGCAAAGAATGTGTGCAGTAGATGTGGAGTTTAAACTAGAACGTCAGCTAGGAATGGGAAAAAAATGGATGGGTGTGGGACAAAGTGTGATTCAAAGATTAACTGGAATTGGGACTTCCCTGGCCGTCCAGTGGTTAAGACTCTGCTTCCACTGCAGGGGGCACGGGTTTGATCCCTGGTCTGGGAACTAAGATCCCGCATGCCACGCGGTGCAGCCAAAAAATTAAAAAAATAAAAATAAAGACAAATAAAAATAGTAATGGTTTATTTGAAACTCATGTGTGTCCTCTTCCTGCATCAGGAGTTCTGGTTTGGGAGTAAAGCTGTGGTCTAGTTGTTGGATACACCACCTGCCCTGTTCCCCTGCCCCTGCGGTGTAGAGCTTTAACTGATAGGTTCCTCTGGTCCTTTCCCTTCCTCTAAAAATTGCACCTGATGGCAGTTGGAGGTGCTTGACCCGATGCAGGAGTCTGACTTGAGTACTCGGGTATCTGTACCCTAAGGGTTTTCTGGGATTCAGAGGGCAGGAAAGGTTGGTGGAACTTTCATTACTTTACACCCCAAGGGTCGTAGGTAGATCCTGTGCCGTGGTAGCTGCCCAGTGACACCCTCAGGAGTGATCAGCCTGTAACTGGAACCAGCGTGGAGGCCTGGTTGATGGTTCTGGTTTGTTGGTGATGATAGGTCTTGGTGGTGAAAAAGATTATGAACTCCATTATTAAATGGGCAGGGCAGTGCCCAGAATTGTTCAGAGCAAAGTTGGACTAATAACAATGAGAATAGAAATTTACCTGATTTCTAAAATAAAGATAACATTGTAAAATTGAGTTATAATTTATAATTTAAAAAATGAGGTCATAGTAGTTCTTCTGTTCTTTGATAGAATTTAATGTTGCATGTGAGTTGAAGACAATAGATGGCAGTGTCTCACACACTTAAAGCTTTGAGGAAGGAAACTGTGCGTTTAGAGGCCCCAGAGTTGCAGGCTAAGCTGCCCTGTGTGACTGGTCACTGGGAGAGGCGGCCGTTTGCTAAGCCTCTTCACAGCGAGAACTGGAGCATAGACGTCTTTGTTTCCAGGGAGGAAAAGCTTGTTGTCACTTTTAATGCTTTTGTAAAGTTTAAATCAAATTCCCTGGAGACACTTGTAGTGCGCTTTATTCGGCCTGAGTATGTCCACTGGCTGCCAGCTTCCCTTCTGTTTAAAAGAAGACATGCCAACAATAAATACGTAGTGCTGAGGGTAAAAGCATGTCCTTTAAGAGTAGTGATCATGTGAATTCTGTGGCCATGAATGTAGAGGTTGTTGAGAAAAGGATAAGAACAAAATAAATGAATGAAATTTGGGATTTTATGATCAGTCTAAGATGGCCATGTGGCTTAAAATGTCACCTGGGAATCAAGGCACCAGATGTTAAAGTGGGCTGCAGCAAGATTTGCTGTCATCTGTCTCATGTAAGTTACCTAGATAGGTCCTTTGTGACCAGAAGAAAAGGCAAAGGATTTTCAGCAGAGGAGAAATTACACATTTTTTTGTTTGCTTGTTTTAATTACAAAATATTTTTTGTATATAAATATAGTGTAAATGAAAGGTGTAACCCCTAGTGTTTTCCACACTAGAAATATTTTAGCTTCTGTCCTTATTCCTTGTCTATGTCTGGTAATATCACCAAGACCCTGATTTCATCTACATGTAGGTCATACGGAGCCAAGTTCCCTGCTGGTTCCAGAGTCATCCTTTCCTCTGGAGGTTCAGGTCAGGGTATTGGACTCACTCACTCACCTGCTTGTCCACTTTGCCCTCAGCCAGATTGGGTGGCCCGTTTGCCCCTTAAGTTTCCAGGTTAAATGAAGTCTGAAGCAGCTTGTATAGAGACAGACTTTTAAAGTTTAATCCTTTGCATATGAAAACATCCTCTTTTCTGTCTCTAAAAGGGTAGGAACTGTACCTTTTTTCCTTTCCCTTATATCTCATGCACCTTGTAAAAAAGTCTGATACAGAGTAGGTACTTATGAGCAGTTTGTTGAATTACTGAGTAAAAGTAATTAATTAACTTTTTATTTCATAGGCCCTAACTTTTTGGAATAATTTTGGGGTGATGAATGGGAGGAAATTGACTACTAGCTACCAAAAATGGCCATTTTTTTCCACCCATGTTTTATCTCATTTATTAATTAAAAAAATTTTTTTTAATCTTTTAAAAATTTATGTATTATTATTATTTTTTTTGGCTGCATGGGGTCTTGGTTGCTGTGTGCGGGCTTTCTCTAGCTGCAGTGAGTGGGGGCTACTCTTCATCGTGGTGCGCGGGCTTCTCATTGCGGTGGCTCCTCTTGTTGCGGAGCACAGGCTCTAGGCGCACAGGCTTCAGTAGTTGCAGCACGCGGGCTCAGTAGTTGTGGCTCTTGGGCTCTAGAGCGCAGGCTCAGTAGTTGTGGCACAGGGGCATAGTTGCTCCGCGGCATGTGGGATCTTCCTGGACCAGGGCTCAAACCCGTGTCCCCTGCATTGGCAGGCGAATTCTTAACCACTGTGCCACCAGGGAAGTCCTCATTTATTTATTTTTTTATTTTATTTATTATTTATTTTATTTTTGGCTGCTTTTGGGTCTGCGTTGCTGCACACGGGCTCTCAAGTTGCAGCGAGCAGAGGCTACTCTTCATTGCGGTGCTCGGGCTTCTCATCATGGTGGCTTCTCTTGTTGCGGAGCACGGGCTCTAGGCTAGCAGGCTCCAGTAGTTGCAGCACTTGGGCTCAGTAGCTGTGAGTCGTGGGCTCTAGAGTGCAGGCTCAGTAGTTGTGGCACACGGACTTAGTTGCTCCGCTCATGTGGGATCTTCCTGGGCCAGGGATCGAACCTGTCCCCTGCATTGGCAGGCGAATTCTTAACCACTGCACCAAGGAAGCCCCTCATTTATTTTTTTATTCAGCTTTAGAAAACATATCATTATTATGTATTTATAGTAATCATTACACATAAAATTGTTATAAATATTCTAGACTTTATATTGTTACTGAAGTGAATTCATGCCTTTTAAAAATGTCAGAACACAAATGTATCAACATTGAATTAAGGTTTCAGAGGTTTCAGCAGAGCAGGTTTCTCCTGGAATTCGGAGGAGGAAGACGTGGAGCAGTCTCAGAAAAAGCATCAGCCTGCTCATACTTCAGGGTCTTGATTGGAAGCTAACAGCCTAAGAGGTGTTTTGGGTACATGTTGTTGCACACAGGTGTTGGCTGTGCCTGGGTTCTCTCTGCTCCGTGTAAGGAGTAGGGGGAATGTTTACTCAGAAACACCAGTGTCCATGGTTTGACATCCCTGACAATAAACAGTTAAGTTCTGGCAATGGAATATTGAAACACTTGATGCTAGGTAATGACCTTAGGATTGCTTTCTCTTCTGCTTCCATTAGCTTGTGTATTTATACACTTGCTCTACTCTACAGGCCTACCTGTGCTGGGGCTGCGACCTCGGCATGTGGCTCCTGGCTCTGAGGTGTGCTCAGCCTCTGGGTGAAGAAACGCACCTCTGTTGGCAGTGGCAGCAACAAGGCTGTGTAAGGCAGAGTCGGAACACAGAAAGGACAGGGCTCTGCTGCAAGGGGGCGTCGGTGAAGTCAGAGTGTTTGTCACCAGGTGTAAGTGCCTGCTCTGGTGCTTAACCAGAGAGACAGTGATGGGTTCCTGAGCTGTCGGAACTCCAGCTCCCCACCAGCTTTGGGGAGGTGCTGGGCAGCAGCACCAGCATGGTGCCCTCCCCAGGCATTTCCCCTGACGCAGGGGTTTTTGAGCAGAACCTCCAAATAGAAGGGGACTTCCCTGTACATTTCTGGATCCCAGGGGACTGGCCTTGGCTGTGTCTTCATCTTTGCAGCCCCACTCTGTCTAGATCGGCCTTTGCATATTAGTGGTGCTCATCAGATGTTCACAGTGCATGACATTGTTGGCAGGAAATTCATATTATGCTAGAAATAATTTGAGAAATTGATTTACTTAATCCTTTATTTTGTGAAAGACTTTGCATAGAATTAAATAACACCTCCCCCAAGTTACTAAATAATTAAGTTTGTAAACATTTTACTAATTCACCACTTTTCTGGAATTTATTCCAGTGTGTAAAGTAAGTGATGCTTGCAAAAATACTTTAGATTAATAACCCTTTTGATTAAAATCTCCCATTTTAATTGCAGTCAGTGTTGTTTTGATTGGTTATGAGCCAACGATGTGTGTGTGTTTCTAACAATTGATTTTACTTAACTTTTTGTTTCAGAATTAAGACGCTGAGGAAGGAAGTCATCCAGAAGTTGTGATTTAAATTTGATATTTTCCTTACAAAGTAATAGTGGTTTATACTTGGACTGGACATTCCTTTTTCCTTTTAAAGTTTTGTATTAAAAATAAAAAGTCTTTGGGCAGGATGACTTTCTGAATGTCATATTTAAGTACCTCCTCCCTTTATATTATTCCTTTCGAACACAGTTGTAAGAATAAATATTTAAACTTTTGTGGTCTTTTCAGATACAGTTAAAAAACTCCAGGACCAAAAACATGACATGGAAAGAGAAATCAAGACACTCCACAGGCGACTTCGGGTAGGATAAATCTTCACATACTATCTCATTAGAAAGCACAGCTTTCTGAAAGTTGAGCACTTTGGTGTCTTTGACCCCACTCTCCTTCATCTGAAGCTTCAGATACTGTTACAATACTGAGCCCACTGGGCTTTGGGCAGAGAGCTACTACCGTCACTTCAGAGTGGGACTGGTGCTAGATTCTGGGTGCAAGATTGTACTAGTAATTGATGAGTGGTAACTTTAGAAAGAGGGATTTAGGAAGCGAGTGTTATATTTTGGAAAGAAAGTTTATTAGCTCTGGATTATGAAGCGTCCCAAACTAAACTGCTTTCTTGTGAGTTTTCTGTCTTCTGTGGATTTGATCAGCCTGCCGACGGCAGCAATGCTCTGATGCAGAGGGTCAGGGAAGCTGGACTCGTAGTTTGGGTTGTGCCTCAATTGCTCAGGCTGCCTTGGGGTGGTGGGCACTGGGCCCAGTCAGCAGCTGTAGCTCTGGGAGAGGGGCTGCCCTGGGGAGCATGCCCGGCCACGGAGGCTGAGGGAAGCAGCAGGCTGTACAGGTCCTCAGCTCCTCTCTTTGTGTGATTTTTTTGTCTGCCTAGATTAAATTCAGTGTTTTTCTTCTGGCTTCCTCTTCCTTTTCCTTTACTTTTGATTTTTTTTTTTTCCTGTTAGTTTTTGGTGTCAGGATATTTATAGTTTTTCCCTGTAAAATCTTTCAGTATGGTTCACACACCATTTATCTACCTTCTAGAGCTTTTCAGAGGTACATCTTGGATGCTGTGTTTATTTGCATAAGACTAACTTTGATACCTGCCATGAGGAAGGGAGGCTTGACATTATCATTGTTAATACTGAGCACCCTGAGTGCCTGATGCCTCAGTAGGCAGATCAGCTGGAAACTCTTTTCCTCACTAAGAACACGTTCACTAAAAATAATTATGTTTTCTGTTAGAAATAGGTAATAGCAATTCTCTGGGATTTAAAAGAAATTAGTCATCATTTGAGATAGTGCATTACAGCAATCTAATCATAAACACATTTTATTGCTTTAAAATAAGTCTTTATTGCTCTCTTTTGGAAGTAAAAGTTTAGTTTTTTAATGTAGGAAGAATCAGCAGAATGGCGGCAGTTTCAGGCTGATCTCCAGACGGCGGTGGTCATCGCAAATGACATTAAATCTGAAGCCCAAGAGGAGATTGGTGATCTGAAGCGCCGATTACATGAGGCTCAAGAAAAAAATGAGAAACTCACAAAAGAATTGGAGGAAGTAAAGTCACGCAAGTATGTTTTGAGAAACCAGCTGTGTACTTATGTTTCAATAGGGAGCACTTGAGTCACGGTTCTGTGATGTGGTTTTATGAAGGAACATAGGCTTGACACTGGTGTGACTCAGTTTGGGTCCAGTGGAAGTTACTCACCTTTTCTGGCCTCACTTTGTGACCCCTGTAAAGTAGTGTGGTCTCTGTGGCCTTTCAGAGCTGTTGTCAGTGTCCATAGTCAACAACTCTGGAGGGGTTGGAGTAGCCGCTGGCATGTGGTCCATTGTGGTTCCCACCAGTCCTCTGTCCCCCATCCCAGCCCGTTGCTCTTCTTTGGGTTGTACTCCTCACGGAGGACGTGGACCCTGGAGGCAGACAGACTCGGCCCCGTGCAGCTCTGCCTCTGCTGGGTGTGAGGGCTCGCTCAGGCCCTCGGTTTGCTTGTCTCTGCAGTGGACACAGTCCTGCTTGTGACACAGAGTTGTTGTAGGACTGAAGTGAGACACCCCTGGATGGCGCTCAGGGCCACGGCCAGTGTCCATTAGTGGGTATTTTAGAGACCCGAGTGAAGAATGCAGGCTGATTTCTCTCCACAGCTTGCTTGAGGACTTGTCTTATGCTTAATACCCACGGGTATTTTTCCCATTTAACATAGAGCTCTTTGGAAACCCATAAAAAGTCTTAGATGATGTGCTCTGAGTTCCTAGTGAGATTCTGTGAGCGGGGGAGAGTGGTTTTTGAAATTTTTATTAAGTATCAGTAGAGTTTGAGGTTATTGTGAAGAATTTGATTATTCATTACTTTGAACAATTCTTAAGCAGCCCTAGGTAAAAAATTTAGAAAAATATTTAACAGACCAACTTGGAAAAGCTGTCTTATTTTATTGCTGCCTAGGTCTAGTGGATGCCCAGTGGGAAGTATTGTTAAACCATTTTTCTTTGGCTTCTTTAATAAGCAGAACACGGAGGAATGAGTTGGAAGATTATTATTTCTCCATTAGTACATTACCCTTCCTCCTTTGTACCCCTGAATGAATAGAAATGCTCCATTCGAAAGGTAGCCCAAGTGACTGAAATTCTACTCTGAGAGACTTGTTCCACTGGCTCCCGAGAGGCTGTCAGTGTTTGAGACACATACTTAAAGGATGTGCCCCCAAGAGAAGTAGCATTATGTAGAGCAGCAGTTCTCAGAGTGAGGTCTGCAGACCCAGGGGTCCCCAGGGCCCTTTCAGGGGCTCTTCGAGGTCAAACTGTTTTCATAATAATGCTGATGTACTGTTTGCCCTCTTCACTATGTTGACTTTTTGCGCAGATGGTGCACAGCAGTTGTTGATGGATCAAGGCCTTGGCACCAAATTGTACTCGTGGTCATTGTGCTCTTCCCCACCAGCCACTCTCATTTTCAAAATGCAGGTTTCCCTTACAGATGTCCTTGGTGAAGCAGTAAATTAGTAACATCACTCTGTCTTGGTCCTTGAGTATATTCTTTTTTTTTTTTTTTTTAAGATTTTTTTTTTTTTGATGTGGACCATTTTTTTTTGAGTTTTTATCGAATTTGTTACAATATTGCTTCTGTTTTATGTTTTGGTGTTTTGGCTGTGAGGCATATGGGATCTTAGCTCCCTGACTAGGGATTGAACCCGCACCCCCTGCATTGGAAGGCGAAGTCTTAACCACTGGACCTCCAGGAAGTCCCCTATTGTATTCTTTTTTATTATTATTATTATTTTATTTTTTTTGGCTGTGTTGGGTCTTTGTTGCTGCGCGCAGGCTTTCCTCTGGTTGTGGCGAGCGGGGGCTACTCTTCGTTGCGGTGCACAGGCTTCTCATTGCGGTGGCTTCTCTTGTTGCGGAGCATAGGCTCTAGGCACGCGGGCTTCAGTAGTCGTGGCACGCGGGCTCTAGAGCACAGGCTCGGTAGTTGTGGCGCACGGACTTCGTTGCTCCGCGGCATGTGGGATCTTCCCAGACCAGGGCTCGAACCCGTGTCCCCGGCCTTGGCAGGCGGATTCTTAACCACTGCGCCACCAGGGAAGCCCCCCCATTGTATTCTTTTTAAGGTCCTATGAGATGGGTGGGAAGTCACGTAAGGAGCTGCTGCTGCATTTGCAGCTGTGTGCCCAGGTGTGCAGCAGTCTGGAAGAGAGCACTGCGTGTCACTGTAGTTTGTGCTGTTTTCATTTTTCATGGAGTGAAGATTTTTACTTGAGAATGACTGACACAAGCTATTGGTATTCAGACTAAAGTGTTTGGTGGATATTTCTTGAAAATGATCAGGGGAGCCTGTCACTTCAAGGAAAGCAACTAACAGTGTTTGGTACCAATGATAAAACATGGGCTTTTAAGTGAATGTTAGGATTTTGGAAAACTTGTATCTGCCATTGCAAGCTCAGCAGCTTCCCATAAAGAGTTTCCTGATGAGATCCCTAGTGATATTAACAGGAGACTTTTAAAGAATAAATTATTTAATGACAGGCATCGACACTTGGAAAATCCGTGTTACTCTGTGAACCAGTATTTTCCGTATGACCAGGGCATGATGTCACCCAATCCTGTGTGGATAAAGGATCCATATGCATTAAAAGTGCGAGATGGACAGAGTAGGAAAATTTCATTCATATGGTTTCAGGTTCCACGTTTTAACTAACTTATAAGTTACTACCACTTACTGTGTTTTAGTGTTTATCAAAGAAGAATAGCCATAGTTATCTGTTTTAATATCATTAAAATATTCTTCCCTGGACTTCCCTGGTGGCTTGGTGGTTAGGAATCCACCTGCCAATGCAAGGGACACGGGTTTGATCCTTGGTCCGGGAAGATCCCACATGCCGCGGAGCAACTAAGCCTGTGCGCCACAACTACTGAGCCTGTGCTCTAGAGCCTGTGAGCCACAACTAATGAAGCCTGTGTGCCTAGAGCCCGTGCTCCGCAACAAGAGAAGCCACTGCAATGAGAAGCACGTGCACCACAATGAAGAGTAGCCCCTGCTCGCCGCAACTAGAGAAAGCCCGTGCGCAGCAACGAAGACCCAGTGCAGCCCAAAAAATAAATAAATAAAATAAATTTATTAAAAGAAAAAAATATATATATATATTATTCCCTTTTCCAACTACATATCTGTGTGAGGCCTGCTTTTTTTCATGTCACAATAGATTGAATACAGAAGAAATGAGAATCTGACAGTCTTCTATTAAGCCAAACATTAAAGAGATGTACAGAAATGTTAAAACACTGCTATTTTGGGGACTTCCCTACTTGTCCAGTGGCTAAGACTCCGCGCTCCCAATGCAGGGGGCCCAGGTTCGATCCCTGGTCAGGGAACTAGATCCCACATGCCGCAACTAAGATCTGGTGCAGCCAAATAAATAAATAAATTTTTTTAAAAAAAATAAAAACATTGCTATTCTTCTTATTAATTTTTTTGTTTTGGAAAACATAGTTGTTTTTCATAAAAATATGTTAATAAGCCCTGGGTTTATTTTTATTTTTAGATGAGTTAAATATTTAAAATATTTAATATGGTAAATATCAATCTCTGTAACCCACATAAACAAAAGCTCTTTGGGGTCCTCAATAGTTTTTAAGAGTGGAAAAGGGCTCTAAGACCAAAAAGCTAGATAATGGCTGTTGTACATTCTTTTTTTTTTTTTTTTTTTTTTTTTTTTTTTTTTTTTTTGGT
>NC_041232.1:2911600-2913498 GCF_002837175.3 Physeter macrocephalus | reverse complement strand
GCGAGCGGGGGCTACTCTTCGTTGCGGTGCACAGGCTTCTCATTGCGGTGGCTTCTCTTGTTGCGGAGCATAGGCTCTAGGCACGCGGGCTTCAGTAGTCGTGGCACGCGGGCTCTAGAGCACAGGCTCGGTAGTTGTGGCGCACGGACTTCGTTGCTCCGCGGCATGTGGGATCTTCCCAGACCAGGGCTCGAACCCGTGTCCCCGGCCTTGGCAGGCGGATTCTTAACCACTGCGCCACCAGGGAAGCCCCCCCATTGTATTCTTTTTAAGGTCCTATGAGATGGGTGGGAAGTCACGTAAGGAGCTGCTGCTGCATTTGCAGCTGTGTGCCCAGGTGTGCAGCAGTCTGGAAGAGAGCACTGCGTGTCACTGTAGTTTGTGCTGTTTTCATTTTTCATGGAGTGAAGATTTTTACTTGAGAATGACTGACACAAGCTATTGGTATTCAGACTAAAGTGTTTGGTGGATATTTCTTGAAAATGATCAGGGGAGCCTGTCACTTCAAGGAAAGCAACTAACAGTGTTTGGTACCAATGATAAAACATGGGCTTTTAAGTGAATGTTAGGATTTTGGAAAACTTGTATCTGCCATTGCAAGCTCAGCAGCTTCCCATAAAGAGTTTCCTGATGAGATCCCTAGTGATATTAACAGGAGACTTTTAAAGAATAAATTATTTAATGACAGGCATCGACACTTGGAAAATCCGTGTTACTCTGTGAACCAGTATTTTCCGTATGACCAGGGCATGATGTCACCCAATCCTGTGTGGATAAAGGATCCATATGCATTAAAAGTGCGAGATGGACAGAGTAGGAAAATTTCATTCATATGGTTTCAGGTTCCACGTTTTAACTAACTTATAAGTTACTACCACTTACTGTGTTTTAGTGTTTATCAAAGAAGAATAGCCATAGTTATCTGTTTTAATATCATTAAAATATTCTTCCCTGGACTTCCCTGGTGGCTTGGTGGTTAGGAATCCACCTGCCAATGCAAGGGACACGGGTTTGATCCTTGGTCCGGGAAGATCCCACATGCCGCGGAGCAACTAAGCCTGTGCGCCACAACTACTGAGCCTGTGCTCTAGAGCCTGTGAGCCACAACTAATGAAGCCTGTGTGCCTAGAGCCCGTGCTCCGCAACAAGAGAAGCCACTGCAATGAGAAGCACGTGCACCACAATGAAGAGTAGCCCCTGCTCGCCGCAACTAGAGAAAGCCCGTGCGCAGCAACGAAGACCCAGTGCAGCCCAAAAAATAAATAAATAAAATAAATTTATTAAAAGAAAAAAATATATATATATATTATTCCCTTTTCCAACTACATATCTGTGTGAGGCCTGCTTTTTTTCATGTCACAATAGATTGAATACAGAAGAAATGAGAATCTGACAGTCTTCTATTAAGCCAAACATTAAAGAGATGTACAGAAATGTTAAAACACTGCTATTTTGGGGACTTCCCTACTTGTCCAGTGGCTAAGACTCCGCGCTCCCAATGCAGGGGGCCCAGGTTCGATCCCTGGTCAGGGAACTAGATCCCACATGCCGCAACTAAGATCTGGTGCAGCCAAATAAATAAATAAATTTTTTTAAAAAAAATAAAAACATTGCTATTCTTCTTATTAATTTTTTTGTTTTGGAAAACATAGTTGTTTTTCATAAAAATATGTTAATAAGCCCTGGGTTTATTTTTATTTTTAGATGAGTTAAATATTTAAAATATTTAATATGGTAAATATCAATCTCTGTAACCCACATAAACAAAAGCTCTTTGGGGTCCTCAATAGTTTTTAAGAGTGGAAAAGGGCTCTAAGACCAAAAAGCTAGATAATGGCTGTTGTACATTCTTTTTTTTTTTTTTTTTTTTTTTTTTTTTTTTTTTTTTTTTGGTATTC
>NC_041232.1:2862210-2911492 GCF_002837175.3 Physeter macrocephalus | reverse complement strand
ATTTTTTTATTTTTATTTTTTTTTGGTACGCGGGCCTCTCACTGTTGTGGCCTCTCCCCTTGCGGAGCACAGGCTCCGGACGCGCAGGCTCATCGGCCATGGCTCACGGGCCCAGCCGCTCCGCGGCATGTGGGATCTTCCCGGACCTGGGCACGAACCCGTGTGCCCTGCATCGGCAGGCGGACTCTCAACCACTGCGCCACCAGGGAAGCCCTGTTGTACATTCTTTATTAAAACTTCCAAGCATGAGGCATTTTGGCAAAAAAACTCTGTCATAAGAGCCAAATGGCCACCAAAGACAAATTTTCCTAAGGACTGGCTTAAGTTTTGTACAGTGTGAACTGGCTTGTAGTTATATGACACATGCAAACTCTGCAGCTGAAATCTCTTTCCAGATGTAAACTTTAGTGTTTGCTCAGTGAATGAGAGCTTTCCAGAAATGAAGTGGAATTGATTTATTTAGTTGAGTCACACTGAACATGTAGGAGATTCATGTTACCAATATGGGTCCAGGCTTTCCCCCCCTCCCCCTTTGTAGAAATTCTATTTGGTGACAATACCATTAAAAAAAAAATTTTAAGAGTATGGGCTTTGATTTCATTTCTTTGTATTTCCACGCCTATGCGTGGCATGTTAGATAGAGCAGGTATCAATTGTCTGCATGTGCTGTGAATTCCCAGACTCAGTCCCCTGGGAAGGGCCTTCTCCACAGCACAGAACCTTACAGTCCCCAGTTCTGAGCCCACCTCACATTTTACTGCTAATTGATTGCTGATGTTCTCACCTTACACTTACACAAATGAAGATGGAAACTAATGGTCACTTAACCTAGTTAGGATAACCTGATATAAAAATTTTAGTATCATTTCCTGGAATTCACCAAGCAAATAAGAATATTAGACCAAGTAATTTACTCAGCTCAACTGATACTATTTTCTTGTTTTTAACTGATACTTTTTAATACTTCTCAGTTGGGAAGGGGAAATGTGTATTTTCTAGTATATATACAAAAATGCCCTGATTTTAGTATTGTTTTCAGGCAAGAGGAGGAGCGTGGCCGGGTGTATAACTACATGAATGCTGTTGAGAGAGACTTGGCAGCCCTGAGGCAGGGGATGGGGCTGAGTAGAAGGTCCTCGACTTCCTCTGAGCCGACCCCTACGGTGAAAACCCTCATCAAGTCGTTTGACAGTGCATCTCAAGGTAACATCCATCGTGCCCTAGCGGGCGGTCGTGTTCATGTACCACATGTTCTCTGTGCTAGTTGATGTTCTTTACCATCTTACTCTGAGTCTCATCACATTTCATACAATGTTAGTGAGTTAGTCTTCCTGCAAGGTGGATTTTAACAGGAGATTTGGGATCTGTTCAGCCTCAGAGATCTCAGAGTCAGACTTGGGCCTTACGCCATGCATGTGTGTCTTCTCCGTGCCTGAGAACTTCCAGATGTGGGACTTCAGCCCTCTCCCTTGCTCTGAACTCCTCAGGCCCAGTGTATTCAGATGCTGCTTGACACTGACACCCAGGTGTCTCCCAGAGATCTTCTCACGTCAGAAACCAGATCTTGTCCCTTAACTTCCATCTTTCCCCATGTGAATGGCAGCACCATTCCACCCAGTCACTTAAGCCAGAAATCTCAGAATCTTCCTTCTTCCTTCAGTCCTCCCTCACCTTGACATTGACCCATTAGTGAGGCCTCTTGGTCTGGCCTCCCGCACCCACACCTGCTCTGCTCTCCATCACTGGGGGCGCACCATCCACTGCTCATTCAGTGGCCTCCTCTTTATTTTTTAATTTAATTTCTTTTTTCTGGCTGCACCGTGTGGCTTGCAGGATCTTAGTTCCCTAACCAGGGATTGAATCCGGGCCCCAGCAGCGAAGGTGCTGAGTCCTAAGGACTGGACTGCCAGGGAATTCCCAGGATCCTACCTTTGAACAGTTCAGTCTAGAGAGGGAGACTGACATGTGAGCGGACAATTACACACATTTAATTGCACTAACTGAAATACATGTGAAAATCCGTGTGGAAGGAAGTGACGAGCTCCTCAGGAGGAGGTGAGGGAAGATGAGCAGAGCCTGGCGTTCCTTCATTTAATATGCTGCGAACTGCACGCCAGGCTTCTCATCTGATGCAGTTGCAGAAACACTCATCCTGGGGCTTTTGAACTTTGATTTCCTTGGTTTATAGAGCACTTAACCACGTAATTAAATAGCAAAAGTGAAATGACTGGCATAGTCAAGGTTGGAAATAAACACAAGTAGTCTCAGGAACAGGCAGTCCGCCTGACGGCAGGATGGCTGCAGGGAGCAGCCGTGAGTGTTGAGGAGGTGAGGCGTCTCCCATTCCCAGGGGAGCTGCGAGCGCTGGTTCATGGGGTGAACCCTTAAGGGGAGAGCAGTTATGAAAGCTTGCACTGCACCTTGTTGTGTTCATCTTTTACTTGTGTGTGTGTTGTTTTTCTAGTCCCGAGCCCTGCTACAGCTGCAATTCCTCGAACGCCTCTGAGCCCAAGTCCCATGAAAACACCCCCTGCGGCAGCCGTCTCCCCCATGCAGGTAAGTACCTGTGACCGTGGAGGCTCTGGGGGTCCCAACTTCTGAAAGCTTATCCTCTTCAAAGTCACCTACACTATGGCACGGGGGGCAAATGGCTGCCTCTTGAGGGATACAGTTGCGATTGTTTTCCTAGGATGCTGTGAAATTCCCTAGTTAAGATAAATTATGTTAATGTCAAGTATGTTATTCTTCTGAAATTCTATAATAATAGTGATAGCTAACAACTACTGAACACTTATTATATGTTCTACACTGTTCGCAGTGCTTTATAATGTTAACTCATTTAATCCTCATGACACCTCTATTGTCTATTAGGTATTATTCTTATCCCTAGTTTTCATATCTGGAAACTGAGGCCCAGAAGGGCTAAGCAGCTTGCTGAGGGTCATACAATGAAGTGTTCGAGCTGGGATTTGAGCCTGGGCGGCGTGACTTCAGACACGATGCTTTTAACCCCTACACTAAGATAACTTTCTAAGTAGAATATACAGTCAACCCTCGAACAACGGGGGCTTAGGGGCACTGACCCTCTGCATAGGTAGAAATGCACGTATAATGTATGGTCAGCCCTCTGTGTCTACGCTTCCATGTCTGTGGATTCCCAGCTGCAAGTTGTGTAGTACCTGGAGTATTTACTATTGAAAAAACACACATGTAGGTTGACCTGCACAGTTCAAACCCGTGTTGTTCAAGGGTCAGCTGTATAGTTGGCATGTCTCAGCCCCTGCTGCACTGCAGATCACCCAAAACTTAGTGGCTTAAAACAGCAATTTTACTATTTTTCGCATTTCTCTGGCTTTGCCTGGGCTCACCCCTGCAGCTGCACTCAGCTGGAGGGTAGGCTGGGCTTGGGCTCAGCAGGGTGGCTGGGCCACCCTCTCCACGTGGTCTTCCTCTCAGGCTCCTTCATGGCCTGGTGTCTCAGGCTCCAAGAGACTAGAAGCAGGGGTTAGCAAAGCCCTTTGAGACCTGGCTGGGAACCTGGACTGTGTCACTTCCATCCCATTATTTTGGTCTAAGCAACTTGTAGGCCAGCCCAGATTCAGAGTCAGAGTGGGAGAGGTCTGCACAGGCGTGAATCCAGAGCAGTGTGGCTCTTTCTGGTCCACTTTGTAGCAGGCTGGCCCAAGGGCATTGCTGACTCATCACGAACAAGTGTCACAGGTGCCCTTCTTGCCACTGTGAGAGTGCAGACCAGAAGCAGGGCAGGTGGCGTGACTGTCGAGCTCAGGAGGCCCTCTCACTGTGCCCTTGCTGTGAGCCACTTTGGGGACAGTAGCTGAGGTGGAGTTTCTCCACGTAGGTGAGAGTAGCCTAAAACCCAGTCCCCTGTGATCTAGGGTAGCCTTGGCTGCACCTCTTCCCTAAAAGATTGGGTTTGAGAACATTTTCTCTGAGTGGAGGCTTTTGTAGGTGTTAACTACTGGCTGTGTATTTTGTGAGTGAACTTTTTAACCTTTTCCCTTGTAAAGTTTAGGGTAGAAGTGCTCTCCCTCTGCATTTGTAATGTTGCAAGTTGTGGTTTTGCATTTACGTTTATGTAGAAGATGTTATACTCTTAATTTGAAAGGAAGGCAAAGGGAATTCCATATTCTGTCTATAATGAGCTTTTTATATACTCGATTAATCAAACTTTCTAAAGACATGAAGAGGGACTTCCCTGCTGGCACAGTGGTTAGAATCCGCCTGCCAATGCAGGGGACACAGGTTCGATGCCTGGTCTGGGAAGATCCTACATGATGTGGAGCACCTAAGCCTGTGAGCCACAACTACTGAGCCCATGTGCCACAAGTACTGAAGCCCACGCACCTAGAGCCCATACTCCTCAACAAGAGAAGCCACCACAGTGAGAAGCCCACGCACCGCAACGAAGAGTAGCTCCTGCTCGACGCAGCTAGAGAAAGCCCATACACAGCAATGAAGACCCAATGCAGCCAAATAAATAAGTAGATAGATAGATAGATAGAGAAATTAATTAATTAATTTTTAAAAAAATAAGGACTTCCCTAGTGGTGCAGTGGATAAGGCTCCGCGCTCCCAGTGCAGGGGGCCCGGGTTCAGTCCCTGGTCAGGGAACTAGATATACCACATGCATGTTGCAACTAAGGAGCCTGCCTGCCACAACTAAGACCCGGTGCAACCAAATAAATAAATAAATATTTAATAAAAGAAAGAAAAACAGAATCAAAAATAACATTAAAAAAAAGAGTTGAACATATAAATGAAAGCAGATGAAGGTGCAAGATATAAGGTGAAGTTTCTCTAAATAGTGTTTGTCAGTTGAAATTTTTTTTTTTTTTTTTTTTTTTGGCGGTACGCGGGCCTCTCACTGTTGTGGCCTCTCCCATTGCGGAGCACGGGCTCCGGACGCGCAGGCTCAGCAACCATGGCTCACGGGCCTAGCCGCTCCGCGACATGTGGGATCTTCCCAGACCGGGGCACGAACCCGTGTCCCCTGCATCGGCAGGCGGACTCTCAACCACTGCACCACCAGGGAAGCCTCCTGTCAGTTGAAATTTAATGTTCATGGCGTCACTCTGTAAACTTTTATAAAGATAAGAGGTAAAAAATGTCATCTCTCTAACTTGGAAAAAAAACTAGTAATTACAAGCCACATTCAGTAGCTTTTTAGTACTTGATTAGTTAGCACAGTGCTTCTCAAACCTATTTGTGCACAAAAGTCATGTGAAATTTTTAAACACGTAGATTCCCAGGCCTCATCCCAGTGAACAAGAATCCCTGGGGAATGGGGCCTAAGATTAGGATTGTTAGTTTTTCAGAATTCCCTGAATGGGTATTCCACTTCTGGGTGTGAGGGAGTCAAGGGCTGGATTATTCTGCCACCACAGACAGCTAGAAGGCTGGACAAAATTTAGGAAGCAGTTACATTCATACGTGGTAGGACAGGTGGTGCAGGACTGAAATCTTTGGAGAAAAGTTAAGAATGAGCCGAGTCTTACTGTGGCCCACACTTTTCCAGATGGTGAACAGGGAGGATGAACCCACACAGAGCAAGGAAGGGAATGCCAGCTGGATCCGAGGAGACACAGATCAATGTCCAGGGAGAACAAGGGCTGGGATTTGTGGGCAGGGTGCCTGGGAGGAGAGAGCCACGCAGAAAAGGTCTAGAGCTCTGCATAGGCCTCTCTTTGAGTCCTTGCTGAGTGCCAGTCTGCACATGCGTAGACATGGGTTGAACCCTGCAAGGCTGGGCAAGAACGATTTTGCAGGAAAGATCAGTTACCGGGGATCTGGCAGATAGATGCTTCCCATAGTTTACACAGAGCAGGGATCATTTGAGTTCCTACTGGCCACCGTGGAAAAACCTCTTTGAATACTTGGAGCATTCATTAGAGACCTCAGTGACCACTCTGTGAAGTGAACTAAATAGTTCTAGAGTAAACACTATTCTAGATCTGCCCTAAATGACCTTAAAAACAACCTCAAAAGGTCCAAGGAGATCCATTAGTAACGGGATAGGCAGTCTCTGAACTGCTTACCAGTGATGCATGCCTCCTGCTGCTGTGCTCTTGTGTCATCTGCTCCTTCTCAGGGTTGGCTGGGCTTCGTGACTCGCTTCTCATGAACAGAATGTGGCAGAAGTGATGAGCTGTCCCTTACAAGATAAGGTGGTGAGAAAACTTGCTTCTATCTGGAGGACTCCTCTTGCTATCTCCTAGATTCAGTCAGTCCAGTGAACAATTGGAAATTGAAATACTTAGCGATACATTGAATAAAATATTGTGCAAGACCTTGCAGTGCAAACTATAAAATAATGCTGAGAGAAGTTAAAGGCGTAATAAATGGGAAGATACATCATGTTCATGCGTTGGAAGACTCAGTCTTGTTAGGATCTTGCAGTTCTCCCTCACATCGAGCTGTAGATTTAACTCATCCAACTTACAATCCCAGCACGCTGTTTTGTATTGATAATATAATTTAAAATTGATAGTATAATTTAAAATTTATGTGGAAATTTAAAAGACCCTGAATATCCAAAGCATCTGGGGGGAAAAAAGAAACAAATTTGGAGGACTTCCACTACTTGATGTTAGCACTTAAAGTAATCAAGACAATGTGGTTCTGACATAAGTTTAGATCAGTAGAACAGATAGAGAATCCAGAAATAGGTCAGCTGATTTTCAACAAAGGTGCCAGGGTAATTCAGTGGGAGATGGATAATCTTTTCAACAGGATTCCAGAACAACTAGATATCCATATGGAAAAAAAAAGAAAAAAAAAAAACCTTTACCTCATGGCATTCATAAAAATTGAAAATGACTATAGACTTAAATGTAAAAGCTAAAACTACAGAACTTCTATGTGAAAACATTAGAGAAAGTCTTCATGACCTTCGACAAGGCAAAGATTTCTTACTTAGGACACACAAAAAAATGAACTATAAAAGAAAATTAATAGCTTGGACATCAAAATTTAAAACTTCTCTGAAAGATATTAAGAACATGACAGAGAAGACTGGGGAGAATATATTTGCAATTCATTTATCTGTCAAAATCTTGTATTCAGAGAAGACTCGTTTGTCATCTTGGTTCAAGACAACCCAATAAATAACGGACAAAAGAGTTGAAAAGTCCCTTCCCGAGAGAAGATACACAAATGGCCAATAAACACATGAGAAGTTGCTCAACATCATAGTCATCAGGGAAATGCAAGTTAAATCCATCATGATATCTCAGTACGCACCTTCAGGATGGCTAAAATGAAGACTGCCAGTATCAAGTGTTGGTGAGGGTGTGGGGAGGCTGGCCCTCTCACACATTGCTGCTGGGACTATGGAATGAGTAGTCAGAATTCAGCTGGGTAAAAAAGGGCTGGGAGAGCTGAGGAAAGAAGCATGAGAACAAGCCCAGAGCTGGTGAACAGCGTGTCCTTGTGGGCGGGAGTGAGTAGTTGGTGGTGTTGGGGTATCACACAGAGGTGGCGGGAGGTGGCTCAGGAGAGCCGAGAGGGTTCAAGTATTTGGTAGGTACGTGTATGTATGAGACCGGAGGGGAGGAGGCCGGTGACCAAGCCGGTGCTGAGTTAAGGTGCCAGGTTGTGCCCGGCAGCGGTGTTGGAGACTTAGTGAGGAGCTGACAGAGTGAGATCCATTTGGTACTGGGGCACGAATGGCCAATCCAAGTACTAAAGGAGCACATCCGGATTTTGCTGATTGGCGAGTGAGGGGCATGTGGGATCTTTCTGTGTTCATTTTAAAATAGTATAATGATCACATTATATGCCTCTGGGAGTGTGTGTGTTTTTTCAGTCTTACTGTAACAGTGTGGAAGGAATTATGCAAATTCGTAACTAAATATTTACTCTCTGCAACATTTACTCTGTGAAACCCAGCTCTAATTTAACCTAATTTGGACACTGTTTGTCTTATGATTTCAGAGACATTCCATAAGTGGACCAATCTCTACATCCAAACCCCTGACAGCCCTGTCAGATAAGAGACCAAACTATGGGGAAATTCCTGTTCAAGGTACATCTCATGTGCAGTATTTCATTTTTGTTGTTAATTTTTTTATTCCTCTGACTTTTGGGGCTAACTAACTTGTTTTTCTTTTGTTCTTGACATTTCTACCAGTCTGATATACATTTTTATCACAGGTTTACTAATAACACGTCTTAATTACAGATGAGACTGGTTGTTAATAGATGCATCTTGGAAGATGACTCTCATAGTGTCACGAGGGTGACAGGGAGTCCACGCTGTTGCCAGGCGCTGTTTTTACAGTTCTTCATGGGGTGTGTATAGTTATCCCCATTTTATAGATGC
Source organism: Physeter macrocephalus (assembly GCF_002837175.3). NCBI lineage: Eukaryota > Metazoa > Chordata > Mammalia > Artiodactyla > Physeteridae > Physeter > Physeter macrocephalus. Next base: position 2,903,151 of record NC_041232.1, on the reverse strand, counting down.
AAGAAATGAGGCTTCAAACAGTTAAGTAACTCATAAACACAGGTTGACATTTAAGTTAAGGAACAGACTCGGACAGCCTGGCTCCAGAGCCCATTCCTTTGGTCCTTGTGCTCTGTGTCACTTGTGAAAGGAAAGTGAGCCTCTGAAAGCTGGGGTTCAGTGAGTGCCATTTCCACGTGGCTCTTTATGGTGGCCCCAGCACCCGAGCCCAAGGCTTCTGCCTTTTGAGGTCAGGGGTCCTTCTCCTCCCCCACTGCCTCCCTACGTGTGGTGCTGAAGTACTTTGGAAAAACGGTTTTGGGCGTTGGACCAGGTGCTGGGAAAGAAAGGCACACTTGGTTGGGGTGGGTGTGGAGACGCCCAGCAGGTGTGACACCTTCCGGAGCCCAGGCCTCTCCTGGCTGGGCAGGCTGGGCCCCTCCTGCGCTCCTGGTGTGGAAGTCGGGCTCTGGGGCTGAGACTGTGCAGTTTGGACGGGTGTGGGGGAGAGAGAAGCAGAGGACTGGCTCTGTGGGCTCTGGGGGGTGCCAGGCATGGGGTTCAGTGGGCAGTTTGCATACAAGGGGGACGGTGGAGCCCAGGACGGTGCTGTTGCCACTGCCCCTGCAGACTTGCCTTCCATCCCGGCTTCAGCTTCTGGTTCCTGCGTTAGCTGTGGCCTGAGCTCTTTTCTCCCCTCGGAAGGTCCTCCTGCTAAGGGAACAAGTGTGGATGGTTTAAAGTCTCCCTTTATATCTGTGCCGAATTCCCGCTCTGGCCCCCAGATGGATCCGGGGATTGTGTGTGTGGTCACGGGTCCTGCTGCTGACCTCTTGGATGCTGTTTCCTTGTGTAAGTCAGGGTCATCGTGAACATCTAGCTCAGGGCCTTGGCTCCCTCTCCCAAGGCTCTCTTAACCCTGTGGTCAGCTTTGTACCCTCTCCTGTCCACCGGAGCTGCTGTGGTCCACGGTGTCAGTGGCTGTGGGCAGCATCTGGCCGTGTTGAGCCCACCCACCCCTGGATGTTCTTTCTGGTGTCCTTCATGACCACTCTGCGTCTTCTCCTCCGTCTCCTGTGCTCGGTCCTCCTGCCTGGCCTGTGAGGGGTGCTGTGCCCGGGGCCTCTCTCTCCTGTCTGTACTCACTCTGTTACTACGTCCGAAGGGACCTTCTCCCCTTTCAAGGCTACCTTCCCCACTCATCTTGATCGGCCCACAGCAGCACAAGGTTTACTGGGGAAACCTTGCCAGCACCAGTGGTGTTTCTCAAACTTACCTGTTGATAAGATTTACCTGAGTCACTTGGTAAAATGTGGAATCCTGGGCCTCGTCTCAGATCTGCTGACATGGACTCTCCAGGAAGGGAGCTTGGAAACTTCATTTTCACAAGCACCCCAAGTGATTCTTAGGAAGGGACAAATTTGGGAAACTGGGCAGAGATTACCATTTAGTTTTGCTCTTACCCTGGCTTTGTGGGTGGAAAGTGGATGTGGAAGGTCTGTGGGCCAAGGTTATTGAAGACACAGACAGAATGTGTTAGGTGTCTCTGAGGCTCTGCCGAATTAAACCTCTTTTTGGCTCTCTTCTTTTTATTACTGGTAATGGTCATATGATAACACCATTGGGCACATTGTGTGTGCAGTCTGCCTGCAAGTGCCAGCCACATTCTCCACTTCTGTCTGTTCTGGTGCCTTAACTGGGCTTAATTGAAACGGCAAGTACAAGAGAGAGGGAAATACACTTGGGTGAATTTGTATCTGAGAATTTGTTGATAGTGTAACCTTTTATCTTAAACAGTCACTAGGGAAAGAAACCACTTACAAAACTAAGGACAACCAAATGATTCTAGGTCATAAAAAGCCACCGTGGTTCTCCATGCCGGTTAAGAGAGTAGTTCTGAGCTCTGCTGGAGATGCTTTTCTCCCCTGATTCTCTTCTGTCCTGGCTGAAGTCACACAACACAGCCTGTGATTTTCAGGTTGAAAATTTCAATGGCTTCATTCCTGAAAACTTGAAAAGTGCTGCCTCTTGTTCTACTATACTTAAATTGGATAATTTGTTGGTTTTTCCAGTTAAATATTTTATAAAAGGTGTGTTTTTTTCTGTTTTTCATCATGCTTGTATGTCAGTTGCAGGAAAATGTTTTAGACCAGAGATCTTATTATAAATGGACTAATCAAATGCTCTTTTGTTGGTATTGTTGGCAGTTGAAGTCAGTGGTCTGGGTCATGACAGGTGAATCTTTGTAGATAGGATGTGAGTTAGTGTTTGTAACCTAAGCAGGTACATGGATACAGGTAGTTGGGAGGGTCTTCACTGTCCCCACTGTCCCCTTGCTCAGTGATCTTAGAAGGCCCAGTGCAAGCAGAGACCTCGGCTGGGCAATGCAGATGGTTGGGGAGCCTGGGGTTGCCCAGCGTCAGTGGGACCAGAGTGTCGTGTTGGTGTCATCAGCTCAGATGTACAGGGATCCGAGAAAGCTGATTAGTCCAAGGATAGTCATGTTCTGTAAAGAGATTATTGCTGTGATCATCTGTCTAAATTGTGTTGAGGATAGAGATGTAAACCTTTTGTAAATTCAGTATTTTGAAAAAATTGATTTATGGTGAAGGTACATGTAATAAATGTGATACAAAGTTAGGAGGTTTTACTAGAAAGCCAAATCTTTGGTTTAAATTAAAATAAAAAGAACCTTTTATTAAAAAGTTTCACAGCAATTTGCACTCTCCAAAGGGTAGCTCTAAGTCAGATTCTGGCCCAGCCCTAGCTGGGAAATTTCGAGGAGAAATTCAGATAGAAATCCTACCCTCCTGTATTCACAGCCTAATGGGTATCTGTTCACTTCCGAAGGTGTTTCCTTCCCTGTAGTTCTTAGTATTTGTCTTGATAAACCAAACCGACTAGGCTTCCGTATTTTCTCCATATTATTATGTAAAATTTCAAGCATACAGAAAAGTGGAAAGAAGTCACGTATCCTCATCTTACTACCTCGATTCTATGGCACTTTGCTATATTCGCTTTATCACATATTTATCCATTCTTCTATCTTTCCTTCAGTTCATCTTTTTTAAATGCGTTTCAAGGTAAGTTGCAGTCAGTACCTTGTTGCAATAAGCATGCATTGCACTATTTGTTTAAGTTGTTCTCTCTGTCTCTCAACTCTTTGTTTTGAGTTAAGTTTAGACTTGCAGAAGAGTTACAAAAGTATTAGACTTCTCTTAAATCCTTCATGCAGGGACTTCCCTGGCGGTCCAGTGGTTAAGACTCCACACTTCCATTGCAGGGGGCACAGGTTCAATCCCTGGTCGGGGACCTAAGATCCCGCAAGCCACAAGGCCAAAAAAAAAAAAAAAAAAAAACCCTTACCCCCTAAGATCCCGCAAGCCACAAGGCCAAAAAAAAAAAAAAAAAAAAATCCTTCACCCAGCTTCCCTTATGTGGACAACCTACATAACCATAGAACATTTATCCAAAGTAGGAAAGCAATATCGTGGAAATGTTATTAACTGAAGTGCAGTCTCTGGGTCTCACCGACTGTTCCACTGCTGTCCCTTTTCTGTTCCAAGATCAAACGCAGGACCCCAGTTTGCACTGAGTTGTCTTACCTCCTTGAGTCTCCACCCTTCTGCAGCAGCTTGTCCCTCTCCCTGTCTTTTAGAACCTTGACACTTTTAAAGAGTACTGGTCAGTTATTTTTTAGAATGTCTCTCAGGATGGGCTTGTCTGATGTTTTCTCCTGCTTACGCTGAGGTTACATACTGCTGGGAAGGGCAGCACAAGGTGATGTGCCCGTCTACGTGCATCACGTCAGGGGCACATGATGTTGATGTGTCCTGTTACTGGTGACGTGACCTGGATCACTGTTGTCTGCTAGTGAATAATAAATATCCTATTCCTGCTTAAACTTCCTCTCGCTGATTTTAGCATCTGTTTGTGCATTTTGCCTGCAGCAGTTAGTACTGTGCTCTAGCAGTGATTTTCTGTTTCCTCATTCTTCCTGTAAGGAATCATTTGTGTTATATTATTATACTTATTGTTGTATTTATAGCCCTTATTTGTATTAGTATGGACTCGTGGATATTTATTTTATTCTTTGGGTTAGTCTATTACTGTTATTTATCTTGCTGCTCATGTTATTCCAACTTTGGTCATTGGGAGCTCTTTTCATCCCCCACCCCACCAAAGTGCCAAAGCACTTTCTTACTTTGGGGCACCACAGATGATTCAGGCTTGTTTTTTCCCCTGCACCAGCTGTGGAATCAGCAGTATTTAGAAAACGAGATCTGGGTGCGAGGCGTACCCATTACTACTGAGGTTTCACCTCCTCCAGCTCCTCTCTGGACAGAGCCAGGAAGACTGTATGTATGTGCACCAACCCATACGTACACACGTGATGATTATCTCTCTATCAAAAATCATGAGTTTATACATGTACAGTAGTTTCAAAATTGCTAAACTGTACCCTGTGAGAAGCAAATGTACCAGAGTGCAGTGTTTGTGTACAGTTCTTTTTGTGTTTAGCCTGAGAGTCTCCACTCGAAACAACATTCTTCTCACAGTTACTTAGGTCAGCTCCTTTTTTCACCTCTCTCTAGTTGTGGTTAGGTCATGCTTTTGTAATACAGTTAGATTAGTTTTATCACAGTTTGCATTTCATTCCCCCCCCACCCACAATTCCAGTTGATTTTTTTTTTTTAAGTATATACATAAAATGCATTCTCTGTTTGCTGCATTGTAGGATGTTTGGCAGCATCCCTGGCCTCTACCCACTAGCTGGTAAGGTCCTAGTAGCACCCCACTCCCCTAGTTGTGACAACCAAAAATGCCTCAAGACACTGGTATCTTGGCAAAACTGCCCCAGTTGAGAACCAGAGATGTGGTTCTCACAGTTTTATTTGTCTAATTTCAGCAGAGAGGTGGAAACTATAAGTGAAAATCAAATAGGAAATTGTAACTGTTGCATGTTGTCTGCTGTTTCCACCAAGGCTTTAACATAATTAATCATAGTTATTTTAAATGACCTGTCAGATAGTTGCAGCATCTGTGCCATGTCCAAGTCTGGTTTATTGATTACTTGCTGTCTTGATGCAGTGAGCTGGATGTATTGTTTTCTCTTGCTTTTTGTATATTTTATAATTGTCGAAAGCTGGGAATCTTGTGTAGGACAGCAGTTTTATGCCTTGACACGGGCACCTCTTTCCTTCTAGGTGTTTATTGTGGGAGTTTGAGTTAATCTGCCCAGGAGCTGGGCTGGGTTTGAGTTTTGTTGTTGCTGTGATGTCTTCAGTGCACAGCAGGCTTCCAGTTGCTCTGGTGATACTTTGTGTTTAGAGTGGGGCTGGTGCTCCAGAGGATTTTCTGTGTCTGCCCTAATTTCAGCTTTAGGCTGTCCTTTGCATTGCGTCTCAGGAAGGGCATGTCTCATACTGTCTCAGCAGTTTCAGCTGAGATTTCCTATTCATTTGTTGAGAACATATTTTCCTTTATAATGTTGAACATATTTGCAGTAGCTGCTTTAAATGCTTTTCTGCTAATTCCAACATATAAGTCATCTTTGGGTGGGTTTCCATTTCTTTTTTGAGTATGAGTCACCTTTTTCTTTTTCTTTGTATGTCTAGTAATTTTGGATTGTATTCTGCGCAGTGTGAATCACACATTGTAGAGATTCTGAATTCCGTCTTGTTCCTCTGCAGAAAATTGGTTTTTGTTAGCAAGCAGTTAACTTGGTTCACCTCAAACTCTAACCTCTTTCCTTCAGTTGAAATACCTGTTCAGCTATTTTTCCTTAATTCAACTCCTTGGAATCTGAGTGCTTGTGGATTTCAGAGGTCAGTGGGATACGAGCAGAGTTTATATACAAAATTTGTGACTCTTTCCTTTCTGGTATTTCCCCAACCCCCTTGCTTTCCAGCAGCTTTGGTTGTCCTGAGATATCTCCTCTGCTTCTTCGAGGCAGTGATAAGACCCTGGGTTTTCTACCAAATTTCAGCTGCCCTGTATGGCCTCAGCTGGGGCCTACACTCACACCTATAGTCATAAAACTAGGAAACTCACCCAGTGCCAGTTCCTTCCAAATGCAGATTTCTTTCATTTTCTGCCTGCTTTTAGTTTCTCTTCAGTGCTTTTAAGTAGTTGATGTTTGTATGTTTTCAAGATGTCACAGTTATTTTCAGCAGGAACATTGGTCCGTTTGGAACTACTCCTCAATGAGCAGAAGTTGGGTATTTAGGCTCCTATTTTTATTTTTTTAAAGTCTTTTTTATTTTTTAATTTTTTAGTTTATTGTATTTTTTTTTTGGCCACACCACGCAGCTTGCAGGATCTTAGTTCCCCGACCGGGGATCGAACCCATGCCCCTTGTAGTGGAAGTGCAGAGTCCTAACCACTGGACTGCCAGGGAAATCCTTAGGCTCCTATTTTTATTTATTTATGTATTTATTTATTTTTAAAAGATTTTTTGATGTGGACCATTTTTAAAGTCTTTATTTGTTACAATATTGCTTCCGTTTTATGCTTTGGTTTTTTGGCCCCAAGACATGTGGGATCTTAGCTCCCCAACCAGGGATCAAACCTGCGCTCCACATCTTTCCCTGGATATCTCACTGGGTCCTCAAATTGCATGTGTCCTCATCTCTTTCCCTCCCAGAGTCCTCTTCTTCTCTCTTATCTCTGTATGTGGAACCTCCTTTCTATCTCCTCCATTTCCAGGTGGTCAGCAAGTCTGTTGATTCTGCCTCATTGAAGAGCCCTTGAATCCGTGTACTTCTCCCATCTCCCCTGGTACCACCTGGGTCCAGGCTCTCTGCTCTGCTCTGGGTATAACTCATCACCCTGCATGCACTGTTGCCCTCCCACCCCCTGCAGCTGGAAGGATGTCCACCCGAGACACCGTCACTGGCTCCATGTTGCCAGTGGGTGAAGGTCACACTCTTCAGCCTGGCCTGCTTTGGCGTTCCAGCCTCGCCAGCCCTCACAGCATTGCTGTCCTAGATTTCCTTTGGTGTCTGCTGAACACTGTGCTGGGAACACGCTCTCCTTTGCCTGTATAAAAGCTATTAATTATCCTTCTAGTCTTAACTGAGATGTTGTTTCCCGAGGAGGCCTTTCCGGACCTCCTCTCAAGATCAGGTCACATCCCCTGCTGTGTTCCCAGAGCCCCTTGTACTGCTTCTTTCCTGCATCCCTCACGCGCAGCGATTTTTTAAATGTCTGGCTTCCGCTGTAGACTCCGAGTTCCAGGAGGGCAAATTGCTGCCTTCTTTCCTCCTTTCTCTGACCTTTGCATCATGCCCCGTGCCTGGCAAGTCATGGACACCCAAGTGGTTTTTGTTTAGTGAATGGATTAAAGACAGGAATAGCTCCATATGGCAATAGAGTAAACCTGATTACTGTAACGTCAGCTCTCTCCTGCCTGCCACATCTGATTGTGACACACTAATCTTATTTCCCAAAGAGGGATTCGCTGGCAGTTTGACGTGAAGCTGTAATCTAGCCACTGCTGCAGCAGCAGAGGGGCATGTGCTCGTTCCGTGGCTGGTGTTGCGGGCAGCAGTGAGAACACCACCCGGAGCGGCAGGCAGCACTGTGCCCATTGGAAGGTGCCTCTGAACAGTGCCTTTTTGTACCTTTTCAGAAGGGCAGTGTTGGCCTGTGCCAGGGACTGTCTACTGAGTTGAGACGGATTTGGATCCTTAGACATGCAGTGAGAGCAGGCTGCACTGGGTGGGCGGCAGGTCCGTGCACCGTGCCTCAGTCGCACGCCTTCCATGTGCTCAGTGGCAGAGATGGAGATGGGGCGCCTCCCGGTTGCTCTCGGCTGGCACCCTCCTTGTTCTGACCCGTGTGTCTCTATAACCTGTCCTCACTCTCCTCATGTGCTGTGTTCTTTGGGACATGAAGGCTTCAGGGACATGACCAGTCTCATAACCGTGAAGTGGACATTTGGACTAAATTTAAAATGTTGACTCCTATTTCCTACTCTTTCCATGTTCCATGAACTTTGCTTTGTCTGTCAGTCTTTGTGCGTAATGTACTCTTCCTGTGAAGACAAGTGCAAGCACCACGGGGTTGAGAATTTTGACCGATGCTTGCTGGTGGGCTCTGCACCGAGGCTTTGTTGGTTCAGGATAAGAAAGGCGTAGTGGCTATGGCCTGTGTGAGTCCTGTCTTCTGGAGCCTCCTTCCAGAGTGCTGTGTGATCACAACCACATAGTCCTCACACACTTAGAAAACACATTTTGGCATGAAAGATGTGCTCTCCTTGAAAGATACTGTGATAAGCCATTACTTTTGACATCATGATATTCTGAGAGGGAGTATTTTTTAAATTGTTAATTCTTAAAACGAAGTGCTGACAGGGCTGTTTGACTGGTGTCTGGTTGATATCCCGCCTTTCCCCATCGAGTGTGTTTGCTCTCAGACAAGACTAACTGTCTTCACTCAGCCCAGCCCCATCACATGTCCCTGACACACCGGACGAGGCGGAACACGTCCAGCCTTCCTTGCTTGTCGTCCTGGCCTGGTGACAGCCTCGCTGGGCTCGTCACCGAGGTCAGAGGCGGGCTGGCCTGTGTCTGGGGCACCCATTGTGGGAAGCAGGTGCTGAGGAAGGGGTGTCAGACTGGCCCCAAAGGCTGGTGAATTTGGCTGGGCTGAGGGGGCGAGGGAACCACTGTGCCAGGGGCTCGGGGAACTGCAGAGACTCCAACCCAGCCTGTGTTCAGCGAGAACAGGCGGGGCTGTGCCCTTGACGGGGAGGCAGGATCTGGTTGTGTCCCTCCTGAGGGTCCTCGCTGCCCTCAGACTGAAGTCCACACGCCAGGCAGTGAGGCTCTTGTCAGTTAGCCACATCCCCGCTTTAGAGCTATCCCCCTGCTGCCCTCTGTTCCCCACCTGCCCCATGGTTCAGCCACGCTGGGATTTATTGTCCTCTAACTTGAATGTCCCTCTACCTCTGCTCTGAATGTCGTCTGGCTGAATACTGTTCCCCAGCCCTGTTCTCCACTAGTGAAGCCAGCCGTGTGACAGACAAATTCATGTCGTTATGCTGCTGAAGACTCCCCGATGCCTGAAGTCGAAGCAAATGGCTTCTACCTCTGTGGCTTGATAGATCTTTTCTTTTTATTTATTTGGTTGGTTGAACCGGGTCTTAGTTGCAGCTTGCCGGCTCCTTAGTTGCAGCATGCAAGTGGGATCTAGTTCCCGGGCCAAGGATCGAACCCGGGCCCCCTGCATTGGGAGCACAGAGTCTTAACCACTGTGCCACCAGGGAAATCCCTCTCTGTGGCTTGATAGTGCTTTATCATGCTCTTATTCCAGTTTCCATCCTGACTTGTCTCTGGTTGTAGACACGTATGGCTCCTCCACTAACTGTAGGCACACAGGGCAAGGCTTTGATTTAGTTTGTACTTTTAGACCTAGATGCAGTGGGGGATCTTGGAATTTTGGTTGAATTGCATCAGAGGTAAGTAGCAGTTGGTGGTTTAGAAGTGTTCATCTGTGTTGCATGTCTCATCCCTAGAAATAAAAGTTGAATGAGATGTTTTCCCTTGGTCCTTGTCTACGGGAGTTGTTTTGTATAAGGGACTCTGTGGGGAGCCGTTGAGGTGCCCTGGATGGGAAGGAGGGACGAACGAGCCTCAGGGGCAAAGGGAGCAAAACTCACCTTCCTGCTACCTTTGCCTCTTGAAGTTCAGGGTCAGGTCTCTTTACTGTGTCACTTTCAACCCTGTGCAGAGCATCTACTAAGAACATCTTCGACCAGCCGACCTGCTTCTCTGCCGAGAGTACCTGCCATGGAAAGTGCCAAGACCATCTCAGGTAATACTTTTTATCTGAAATTTCTTTTAAAAAGATTCTTCCAGAAGTTTTAGTGATGGTACCGAGTACTTTCTCTTTAGGTTTATTTAACCTTACTTGCCTCTTTAGCTCGTTAGTTGATTGTTTTTCACTCTGAATTTCCCCTGTTGTATCTTACACATTTCATAGAAATCACATTTCGTGGCCCTGATTTCAAAAATAAAAAATAAGAGCTAGATAGTTCCATTCACTTAACAAGTGTTCATTAAGTACCTAGAGTGGGTTAGAAGATATACTGAAAATATAGGTTCATACAAAGTTGCGTAGCTGTGAAAGGTTAAAATATTTATCCCAAGATGTGTCATGACTGTTTTTGAAGGGTTATTTCAGAGCACACCAAAAATTCTCCAGAAGCCAGATTTTTCCAGTGTTATAGCCATTTTACAATGATGAATTTGATGGGCTTAACTTTCGGTCTCCTAGAGCTAACTCTTCAATTTATCAGTGTTCATATTATTTTCCCCTTGTGGCCTTTTTTTAACCCTTAATAGCTCAACTAGAAATTGGACCAGGAAAGGAGAGATTCCTATAACCCTGCCTCCTATGGTTAATGTCCCACTTGTATGTGGATTTAAGTTAGTACAGTTTTTGTACATCTTAGCTGGCTCTTTAAATCAGTGGGAAGTGCAGCCAAAATCACCACCCCCAAAGCCCAGATCCAGAGCCTTTTCCTGTAACAGAGTTCTTCCGATTCTTTCTCAGTCTGTTTCCTCTGTTTGATATAAAATTATCAAAGGTGTTCTCATCCAATTTCCTAGCATACCACTTAAAAGAAACTGCCGATTTAAGGCATACAGAGATCTGACGTTGAAAGGAAAAGGCAGAATAATTATAAAATTATGTCAAATATGCAAGTGGATCATTCTGATAAGATCTTGTAATAGGAGAAAGCATGTCTCCTCTCGATCTTTAAACACACCGCTTAGCTGATGCCGAGTTATAGTCTGCTGTGGCTATCCTAAAATCATCAAGAGAAGTTTAGCCAATGAAAGGGGGCAGTTCCAGTCATCCGGGAGAAATTACTGGTGTTTGGCACAATTGCATTACAGCCAGCCTGGGATGATGCAGTAATGGCTCCCTCGCATCCAGCATCATCTGAGGTGAGAGACTCTGAGGTCAGGAACCTTGTCTCGCATCTCACGTCATCGTGGCCAGAAAGCCGCTTCTGTTGTGGTTCCGTTTTCAACGGCTGCAATGGCTGCTTCCACCTCCCAGTTCTCAGGACTTTCGTAATTCCAACAAGGCATTAGTGCCTTACGCTTTCAAAATAGGACTTTCCTGATTGTTCTTATCTCTTGGTAGTTGACTTGACACGACACCTTTTGCTTTTCTGTTTCGTTGATTCATGTTTTTTAAGACGTGGCTTGGGACTTCCCTGGTGGCGCAGTGGTTAAGAATCCGCCTGCCAATGCTGGGGACATGGGTTCTATCCCTGGTCTGGGAAGATCCCACATGCCGTGGAGCAACTAAGCCCATGCACCTCAACTACTGAAGCCCGCACGCCTAGAGCCCTTGCTCTGCAATAAGAGAAGCCATTGCAGTGAGAAGCCCGTGCACCACAACAAAGAGTAGCCCCCACTCGCCGCAACTAGAGAGAGCCCACGCGCAGCAACGAAGACCCAAGGCAGCCAAAAAAAAAATCTTGACCCAGAATTAAGTGTGGCCCTGTAACAAAGTATCTTTCCTTTCTGTCTCTTCGGCAGTGTTTTTGGCCACGTTCAGAAGGGTTGTGTTGATTTTGGTTGAGAGTGAATGTTGTTTTCGTTAGCCTTTGGCTTTGGTCGTGTTTGTAGTTGAACGCAGGTTTGCAGGGGACTCACTGTGGGCCAGGTGGGTGCTTTGAGTGTTAAGGGTGGATGAGACCCACTCCTTGCCTTCAGGGAATGTGGACTTCTGTGCATATTTCAACAACTGTACCTTTTTTACAGTTTTTGTTTTGTTTTGTTTGTTTTAATTTATTTTTATTTTTGACTGTGTTGGGTCTTCGTTTCTGTGCAAGGGCTTTCTCTAGTTGTGGCAAGCGGGGGCCACTCTTCATTGCGGTGCGCGGGCCTCTCACTATCGCGGCCTCTCGCCTGCGGGCTCACAGGCTCCAGGCGCGCAGTCTCAGTAGTTGTGACTCACGGGCCTAGTTGCTCCGTGGCATGTGGGATCTTCCCAGACCAGGGCTCGAACCCGTGTCCCCTGCATTGGCAGGCAGATTCTCAACCCCTGTGCCACCAGGGAAGCCCCCTACAGTTTTTTTAAATGGAAAAAAAAAAAAACTTTCAAGTTATCAGTAAGTTAAAGAGAATGTTAGTTTTTCCTCCTCTATGATAATTTCTGCTCTTTGGGGCACCTGCTGAAGAAGATGTCTCAAGAACTCAGCTTAAAATGTTTTTGCTATAAATTGCATAATGGCTGTTTCTTACACTCAGTGTCCAGACGAAGCAGTGAAGAGATGAAGCGAGATGTCTCTGCACCTGAGGGCGCATCTCCTGCGTCGCTCATGGCCATGGGTGCCACGTCGCCACAGCTGTCCCTGTCCTCCTCCCCCACAGCCTCCGTGACCCCCACCACTCGAAGCCGGATAAGGTAGAGGACAGTTAGTATTGGTGCATTTCATGCCTGCCGTTCCTGGCCTTTTGAAATTAAATGATCAGGTTATAAAGTAACGGCATTCGAGCACTGATATATTTTCATTCTTTATGTGTTATTTAGTGTTTTCTGATCTAGTCTTCTATGCCTAGAATTGGGAAAGATGATATGAAAGTAAAAAAGTAAAGCAAAGTAAAAGAGATAATTATTTTCCCCAAGCAGCTGGTGTTTTTGTTTTTGTTTTTTGTGGGTTTTTTTGGTTTTGGTTTTTTCAAGTAGAGAACAGCTGAGTACAAAAGTAAGTTTAGTGAAAACAGGGTGTGGATGGAGTGCTGGGGAGGCTGGAAGAGGGGAACTCGAGCGAGGCCTTGAGGGTGGTGGACGGGGAGGAAGGTGAGCATTACTGGCAGGGTCAGGGACTCCAGTGAGTGTGCAGAAAGGCTGAACACGAACTGAAGGAGGGATGGGAGTGGGTTTCAGAACTTTACTGTATACTGACTTACAAATTTGAGTAAAAGTGGAATGTTTGGTGTCTCAAACTCAAATTATATGCTCACTTTTAAAACCCTGCCTCTCAGGGACCAACCTCTTGGAAGAATGGTCCCGTACTCAGTGCGGGTCAGGCAGGTCGGGTGCAGTGGAGAGTGCGGCTCATGCCACCCTGGCCAAGCCCGGGGGAGCACTGTCCGCGCCGGTGGGCAGGGCCCCCACTCTTCCTGGTGCCCCACTTAGAAGTTGTGAGCCTCCACAAGGTGTCTTCTGGCCTTAGCTTCCTTATCTTACAATGAAGATGTTACAGAAGAGCACTAGGAGGCTCTTTGCTGCAGCTTCTCATTGTGCCCATAGACTTTACTCGTCTTTGATGCTTTTTAAGCTGTTTCTACAACAAAATGGCCTGTGTGAACTAGAGGAAACCTTTCACAGTGATTGTAGTAGTTACTTTTATTATGAGCATAATAGAGGTGTTTTTTTTTTTTTGGCTTGCCCTTTTGTTTTCATTCACATATCTCACCTTTATCTTCATTCTCATATCCTGTGATCAGTGATGTTATAACAAACTTCTTTGAACCCTTTAAACCAGGACAGCAATCTGCTGGGCAGGTACACGAACATAAAAGTATATTTCTTCAAGACAGCAGTGTAACTGCAAGTTGAAATATTTTCATATTTTACTTTTGGTTCTAAATAAAAATTGGTGCTATTTCAGTGCACCTCTCACTTGGAAAAGCTTCAGTTCTACATGTGTGCTCTTTGATTTCCTACCATACTTTGCAGGATGAATATGGACAGAATAATAGTAAGCCACCTGTAACATCATAACCTCTAGGACACTTACGGACTGTTAAGTGTATGGGTCAAAGGGCTAGAATCTCCACTTGTGCAGTCATCACTAAAAATTAGACCAGGCTTTTAAGAGTGTGCTGCTTGTCAAGGAACAGGTTGTTTTACAGAGTACTCTCTCTCCAGGTGCTCCTTGGTATTCTGTTCTGCTTCTAGAATAGTTCCTGGAAGGAAGGATTGGGTACTGGAGGAGTGGGTTGTATGCCTCCCCTGCTCCATCACCAGGGTGATCACAAAATCTTTTTTGATTCAGTGTCTGGTCTGGGGCAGGATATTTATTCTACCTCCAGGGCAGTTGACAGTGCCCTAAAGTACCCTCCATATAATTTTAAGAAATGAGTAATGTATAGCCATTGATTTTTTTTTTCCCCCCAAGCTTCTGTAGTTGGTCTGTCCCATAGTAAACTCTGAAGTTCCTTGAGAGGCAGGGCCTCTGTGTTGCTCACCACGCCCTGCCCAGCACATGCACATGGCCTGGCACAGTGGTGCTGTGCCAAGAGAGGGTCCTTCCTTTCTTCCCTAAGTGAAAATAAGGAACCCAAGATTCAGTGGTGCTGAATCTTTGCCAGTTTCCATGTGGATAATGAGTAGAGCCCCCTGCAGATGGCAGAGCCCCCTGATAATGGTGGGTCTGTGGGACCCATAAAAATTGACAGGCAAAATCCAGCGGGTGAAGGTACATCTTGCCATTGGATGCCTCCAAGTGTGCGTTTGTTCTGTTCAAATGTTCTGTTGTGTTTGTTGGATTTCTGGTTTAGAAGGGTGCTCAAATAAGAAATATTTCAACTTGGGTTCCTTATCTTCATTTATCAGGGAAGAAAGGAAGGACCCTCTCTCGGCATTGGCAAGAGAATATGGAGGATCCAAGAGGAACGCCTTGCTGAAGTGGTGTCAGAAGAAAACCGAAGGCTATCAGGTAGCCCCATGGTTCTTTTGTCCCAGGGGAGCAGCTGCCACGCCAGGTGCTGACGGCGCAGCTCACCTGAGCAGTGACGAGTCCTACACTGGGTTCCAAGTCTACCCTGAACGTGGCGGGGTATCCCTTGGATGAAATAAGTTTCTTACCTTTCCAGAGTAGCTAACCTTTACAATACTCTTGTTCAGCTGTTGTAGCACTTTATCATTTAAGTCCCAGTTAATTGCTTTTGTTAAGGCCTCATCTGGACTAAGAGTGAAAATATACTTATTTTACTTTAAATTAAGATTTTACTTATCATTGATATGTTTAAAGTTTTCTCTTAGCTTTTTCCCCTTCCCACTGGGCTGTCTTTGTGCCCTGTCAATTCACATCTGGACTGCTTTATAGCCTCTCCTTTCTTGCCCTGTCAGTCTCTCTCTCTCTCTTTTTTTTTATTAACCTTTTTTTAAAAACTGAAGTGTAGTTAATTTATGATGTGTTAGTTTCAGGTGTATAACAAAGTGATTCATTTATACATATATATGTATTTCTATTCTTTTTCAGATTCTTTTCCATTATAGGTTACTACGAGACATTGAATATGGTTCCCCTTGCTATGTAGCAGGACCTTGTTGTTTATCTATTTTATATATAGTAGTTAGTATCTGCTAATCCCAAACTCCTAATTTATCTGCCCCCCGAACACACACACACAGTATCCCCTCTGGTAACAGTAAGTTTGTTTTTCTATGTCTGTGAGTCTGTTTCTGTTTTGTAAGTAAGTTCATTTGTATCATTTTTTTAGATTCCACACATAAGTGATGTCATATGATACTTGTCTCTGACGTACTTCACTTAATATGATAATCTCTATGTCCATGTTGCTGCAAATAACATTATTTCATTCTTTTTTATGGCTGAGTAGTAGTCCATCATATATATGTACCGCATCTTTATCCATTCATTTGTCCATGGACATTTAGGTTGCTTCCATGACATTATGCTAAATGAAATGGGCCATACACAGAAGTACAAATATTATAGGATTCCACTTATATGAATTCCGTAGAATAGTCACATTCATAGAGACTGAAAGTAGAATGGTGGTTGCCAGGGGCTGGGGGCAGGGGGTAATGGGGATTTATTGTTTAAAGGGTACAGAGTTTCAGTTTGCAAGATGAAGAAAGTTCTGGAAATGGATGCCGGTGATGGTTGCACAACCATGTGAATGTACTTAATGCCACTGAACTGTACACTTATAAAATAATTGCTTAGCCCAAAAAAAAACAAAAGAAGTAAATGATTGGGATACAGCTAGATAGAAAAACCTAGCAAGGACATAGAAGATTTGAACCATATACTATATACATGAACTATATACTAATTAGACCTGTGAGACATGTGTTGAACACTCTATCCAACAACAGCAAAATATGTATTCTTCTCAGGTGCATGTAGAACATTCAGGATAGGCTGTATGTTGAGTAATAAAACAAATCTGGATAAATTTTAAAAGATTGAAATCCACAAAGTATCTTTTCTGATCACAGTGGAATGAAATTAGAAATTAATAACTGAAGGAAAATTCACAACATAACGTAACAAAACTATGGGAGGTGCTGAAAGCTCTCAGGGAAATTTATAGCTGTGAACACCTACCTTTATAAAGAAGAAGAATCTCAGAACTTCTCTCGCGGTCCAGTGGTTAAGACCCCCGCTCTTCCAATGCAGGGGGTGTGGGTTTGATCCCTGGTCGGGGTACTAAGATCCCACATGCTGTGCAGTGTGGCCAAAAGATTTAAAAAAAGAAAAAGAAGAAGAAGAAGAAAAATCTCAAATCAATGATCTAACCGTCAACCTGAAGAAAGTAGAAAAAAAAGAGCAGACTAAGCCTAAAGCAGTCAGAGGAAGGAAGTAATAAAGGTCAGAGCAGAAATAAAGGAGATAGAAGAATCAGTAGGGAACATCAGTGACACCAGAAGTTTGTTTGAAAAGATCAGCAAATCTACAGATCTTTACTTAGATTGACAAAGGAAAAAAAAAAGAGGAGACTAAAATTACTAGAATCAGGAATAAAGGAGAGGACATTACTAATGACCTTATAGAAATGAAAGGGATTAAAAGGGAATACTGTTAACAGTATACCAACAAATTGTTGAACGTAGATGAATTTGACAAATACCTCGAAATACACAAACTATAAAAATTAACTCAAGGACTTGCCTGGTGGCACAGTGGTTAAGAATCTGCATGCCAATGCAGGGGACACAGGTTCGAGCCCTGGTCCGGAAGATCCCACGTGCCGTGGAGCAACTAAGCCCATGCGCCACAACTACGGAGCCCATGCGCCGCAACTACTGAAGCCCGCGTGCCTAGAGCCCGTGCTCTGCAACAAGAGAAGCCACTGAAATGAGAAGGCGGCGCACCGCAACGAAGAGTAGCCCCCACTTGCCACAACTAGAGAAAGCACGCGTGCAGCAACGAAGACCCAATGCAGCCAAAAATATTAATTAATTAATTAATTAATTTAAAAGAATTAACTCAAGAAGAAAGAAAATCTGGGACTTCCCTGGTGGTCCAGTGGTTAAAGACTTCA
The DNA here is from genome assembly GCF_002837175.3 of Physeter macrocephalus. Lineage (NCBI taxonomy): Eukaryota > Metazoa > Chordata > Mammalia > Artiodactyla > Physeteridae > Physeter > Physeter macrocephalus. The sequence continues at coordinate 2,885,902 of NC_041232.1, read as the reverse complement.
CCTTCTAGCACAGGGGGGTATGGTTTCGATCCCTGGTCAGGGAGCTAAGATCCCGTATGCCTCACCGCCAAAAAAACAAAACATAAAACAGAAGCAATATTGTAACCAAAAAATTCAATAAAGACTTTAAAAATGGTCCACATCAAAAAAAAAAAATCTAAAAAAAAAAAAAAGAAAAAATCTGAGTAAGACTTACAGCAACTAGAGAAACAGAATTAGTGATCAAAAAACTTTCAACAAAGAAAAGCCCAGGGCCTGATGGCTTCACTGGTAAACTCTACCAAACTTTTAAAAGAAGAATTAACAACAGTCTTTCTCAAACTCTTCCAAAAATAGAATAGAGAACATTTCCTAATTCATTCTTTGGGGCCAGTATTACCCTGATAACAAAGCCAGAAAAAGAGATCACAAGAAAATTACAGACCAATATTTCTTATGCAAAAATCCTCAATAAAATATACAGGCAAACAGAATCCAGCAGCAAATAAAAGGAATTGTGCACCATGACCAAGTTGGATTTATCCCAGGAATGCAAAGTTGGTTCAACATATGAAAATTAAAGTAATACACCATGTTGTAGAATAAAGGGGAAAACCACAAAATTATCTCAGTGGATGCAGAAAAAGTGTTTGACAAAATTCAAAACCCATTCATGATAAAAAAAACTCAACAAACTAGGAATAGAAGGGAACTTTCTCAACCTGATAAAGGGTATCTGTGAAAACCCACAGCTACCATCGTACTTAATGGTAAAAGACTAGGTGCTTCCCCCCCCAAGATCAGGAACAGGAAAGGATGCCCACTCTCACCATTTCTATTGACATTTTATTGGACGTTCTTGCTAGGGCAGCTGGGCAAGAGAAGGAAAAAAAGGCATTGAAAAGGAAGAAGTAAAACTATGTCTATTTGCAGATGACATGATTGCTATCTAGAAAAGCATCAAGAATTCACAGAAAAACCTTTGGAGCTACTAAACAAATCCAGCAGAGTTACAGGATATAAGGTCAATATGAAAATCAGTTGAATTTCTCTATACTAGCAATGAAACTCTGAAAATGAACTTAAGACAACATTTCCATTTATAATAGCATCATAAAGAATAATATATCCGGGGGAATTCCCTGGTGGTCCAGTGGTTAAGACTCCTCATTTCCACTGCAGGGGGCATGGGTTCGATCCCTGGTCCCTGGTGGGGGAACTAAGATCCTGTGTTCTGCGAGGTGCGGCCAAAAATAATAATGATAACATATCTGGAGAAAAGCATGGTTCGAAAGGATACATGCACCCCAGTGTTCATTGCAGCGCTGTTTACAGTTGCTGAGACATGGAGGCAACCTAGGTGTCCATCAACAGATGAGTGGGTAAAGAAGATGTGGTACGTATGTACAATTGCATGTTACTCAGCCATTAAAAAGAGTGAAATAATGCTGTTTGCAGCAACATGGATGGATCTGGAGGTTATCATGCTTAGTGAAGTAAGTCAGAGAAAGACAAATATATGGTGTCGCTTATATGTGGAATCTTAAAAAATTATACAAATGAGGGCTTCCCTGGTGGCGCAGTGGTTGAGAGTCTGCCTGCCGATGCAGGGGACACGGGTTCATGCCCCGGACCGGGAAGATCCCACATGCCATGGAGCGGCTAGGCCCGTGAGCCATGGCCGCTGAGCCTGCGCGTCCGGAGCCTGTCAGCAACGGGAGAGGCCACGACAGTGAGAGGCCCGCGTACTGCAAAAAAAAAAAAAAAAAAAAAAGATACAAATGAACTTACTACAAAACAGAAACAGACTCACAGACTTCGAAAACAAACCTACATTACCAGGGGGGAAGGGTGGGAGGGAGAGATAGACTGGGAGTTTGGGATTGACATGTAAACACTGCTATATTTAAAATAGATACGCAGAAAGGACCTACTGTATAGCACAGGGAACCCTGCTCAATATTCTGTAATAACCTAAATGGGAAAACAATTTGAAAAAGAATAGGTACATGTATATGTATAACTGAATCACTTTACACCTGAAACTAACACAACATTGTTAATCAACTATACTCCAATATAAAATAAAAATTAAAAAAAAGAATAAAAGACTTAGAAATAAATTTAACCAGGGGGGCACAAGGCTTGTACACTGGAAACTACAAACCTTGTAAAAGAAATTAAAATCTAAGTAAATGGAAAGATCCTTTGTTCATGGATTAGAAGTTTTGATACATGTTACAACGTGGATGAATCTTAAAAATATTATGCTAAGTGAAAGATGCCAGACATAAAACTCCATCCTAAAAGACTTCAGTCCTCCATACCTGAAAGCGGGGGTAAAACTGATGCTCTCAGCTTTGCCAAGTGGCAAGAACATCAGTGCTGTGGCTCCTAGTTTGACTGAGGACTGAAATCTCGAGCATAAATCAGTATTGCCCAGCCCTTTACATTTTTTTCTTTGACATCATTTTTTATTGGGCTATACTTCACATAAGATACAGTTCACCCATTTAAAAATGTGCATTTTAGTGTCTTCACAGAGTTGTGCAGCCATCGCCACAATTAGTTTTAGAGAATTGTCATCAATCTGAAAAGAAATCTTGTACCTGTTAGCAGTCCCTCCCCATTTGCTGTAGGCAGCCACGCATCTACTTCCTGTCTCCATAGACGTGCCTGTTCTGGGCATTTCATGGCACTGGAATTACACAGCGTGTGGTCCTCTGTGGCTGCCCCTTTCATTGAGCATAATGTTTTCACGGTTCACCCATGTTGTAGCATGTTCTCCACGTGTCACTGCTTTTACGACTGAACAGTATTCCACCTTGTGGACCACCTGTTGTCGTCCCATTATCTGCTGATGCCGTCTGGTTGTCTTGGCCATTACATACAATGCTGCTGTGCACACTGCGTACGAAGGCTTTGCATGGACATAAGTAATTTTCTCACCCTCCTGTCTGTCTTTTACTTGGCTGCCAAAGTGGTTTGAAATTGTGATCTGGTTATTTCTCTTTAAGCTGCTTCTCCTTTGCCATTTGGTTAAAGCCTCAAATCCTTGGTGTGGAGAACAAGACCCCTTACAGTTGATCTGGCCCCTGTGTAGTCTTATCGGCTTCTCCACAATCACACCTTGGCCACTGGTGCCCCCCATCCTGTCACTTCACCCCCTCCATCTGAGGAGTGTCTGCTCCTTCAGCTTCGAAGTCAGCATCTGTGCAACGTTGCCTTTGCCCTGCTCCGCCCCTGCAAGGGTTCATCCCTAATGTGCACCCCCTCCTCCCAGAGCCCCGGGAGCCTAGTTCTTCCTTGACTTGAACCCAGTCCAGGGCCGAGTGCTTTCTGTATATCAGGGCATGTTTTTTTTTGGTGGTGGCAGGGGTGTCTTTGTATCTGTAATTCATTTTCCCTGTGTTACAGAACCCCACATGGTATATCCCAAGGATACTGAAGTTGTCAGTTTGCGTGTGTGTCTTCCTTTCTAGACTGTGAGCTCCTTAGAAGGGCCTGTCTTTGCCTCCCAGCATCCAGCAGAAGGCCCTGCACATGGCAGAGCTGAATGACTGTTTGAACCTATATGTTGAATGTCATGGGATACCTTGGAGGTTCATTTTTAGAACAGTGGTTCTCAGGCTTGTATGCAAAAACCTGTGAAGATTGTGGGAAAAGTGCAGATTCCTGAGAACCAACCCTCAAGATTTATAATTTGAGAGGTGGCGTCGGGAGACTCTGGAATCTGCATTTTTACAGGCATTGCACTTGATCCATAGACCATGCTGTGAGAATCACACATAGAGTCATGATTAAGACCTTGGACTTGAGTGTCAGGTAAGGTTTGAATGTCAGCTCTGCCTCTTACTGTGTGACCTTTTGCAAATTACTTAGCCTCTCTGGGCCTCAGTTTCCTCCTCTGTAAAATGGAAGCTTAAGGGAGTTGTGCACATTTCTAGCATAAGCTATGCGTTTAACAGATTATAAAAGTATTATTTTTCTATGTTATTGCATGTCATCTTGTAACATAAGCTTTAAATTTTCTTAGACCATTACCCTTAAATTGAGTAATTTTAGATAATTAGAAAGTACCTCCCCCTTGATTATGGAATTTTGCCATGTAGCAAGTTGATTAAAAATTAAGTAACCAAGTTGATTGAGGTAATTCAAGCATTAAATCAATGATTTAACTAATGTCTCTTGGTTCCCTCCACTTAAATTCTCTGATTCTGTGATTTTAAGGTACATTGTATTAAGTTAAAAAAAACACACAAATCAATTCCTTAAGATCCTCAATTAATAATTTTAATTTTTTTTTGTTTACTGGGTACTTAAAATGCAAGAGGAAATATAATGCAAAACATAATGGTTAGCCATACATAAAGAAAAACCTTTTTATACATTGGGCAGTCTGTGCTACAAACCCGTTTCCCCCCTTCCTTACTTCCTGTGGACACTTTTGTAATGATGTCTATGTATGGCTTTTTTGTTTGTCTGGCTTTTGTTTCCTGTGAGACTGGTATCTGTTTTGCTGTTTAAAAGTAGATAGGATGCTGGTTCTTTTATTTCAAGGTCTGTGAGTTAAAATTGGACATAATTTTATATGCATAATCTTTTTAAGCTGAAAGATATATCTGATAGAGCTCTTAATTTGTCAAGAGCCACGTAAGAAGTGCCAGAGCCCTTTCCTTATCTAGCTGTAAGTATGGATGAGCATACCCCTCCTTGAAGCCAGCAGCGTGGGACCAGTCTTTGGTCTCTGACTTCCCACAATCAGCAGGAGAGGGCAGGCTGTGACACTGGACTGGCTCACTAGAGCAGGAGCTGTTACGTGACACTTAGCACATTCTGCACTCTCAGGCCCCAAGTGCATCGTTAGTGCTGGGACTGCGCGTGCTTTATGTCGTAGGAACTGTCTAATCAACAGAGATAGATTCCCTAATACTCATATCATCTTCCGCTAACTCTCTTAAGAGTCATCCTAAAATAATTGTACTAATCACTGTAATTTCATTAACCATCCATTACAAAACAAGCCCTTGTGAGTTGGCCTTTTATCTGACAAATACATTTTTCTCTTTTAAATTGCGCCCTGCCACCAATTATTCACTGAAGTTTTAGAATACTAGAATATTACCCTTGAAGGGGACTTAACGATCTAAGTTAACTTTCAGGTTTACAGATGTGGGCCTGAACCCCTGCCAGGATCAATGACTCCCTCAAGGCTGAGCCATGAGTCTGTGGCATCACAGACAGCCTTCAGAACTGTTGCTTTAAGGATTGAGTCTTTCTTCTTTTTTAATCAGTGCCTCAGCTTGTATACAACTGTGGGGTTTTTTTTATTTTTTAATTTGTTTTTTGTTTATTTTTGGCTGCATTGGGTCTTCGTTGGTGCACGCGGGCATTCTCTAGTTGTGGCGAGCGGGGCCTACTCTTTGTTGCGGTGTGTGGGCTTCTCGTTGTGGCTTCTCTTGTTGCGGAGCATGGGCTCTAAGCGCACGGGCTTCAGTAGTTGTGGCACGTGGGCTCAGTAGTTGTGGCTTGCGGGCTCTAGAGCACAGGCTCAGTAGTTGTGGCGTGTGGGCTTAGTTGCTCTGCAGCATGTGGGATCTTCCCAGACCAGGGCTCGAATCCGTGTCCCCTGCATTGGCAGGCGGATTCTTAACCACTGAGCCACCAGGGAAGCCCTACAATTGTGTTTTTAAATTAATTTAAATATATAGATTACCTCTAATAGTTCTTTAGTGCTTATGGAGAGAAGTGATGCTCCGCTGCCCTATACCATCACCTCTGTGAATTCTGCTTCCCAGAGGCAGCTACTCCAGTTCTTTGACTGTTTCTTTAGGGATTAACAGTGTAAGATTGATGGTATGAGACTAACCAGGTAATAAGGAAAATAACTCGTACTTTCAGTATACTTTTCTTTGGTTCTAAATTTTATATTTAACAACTTCTGTTGTACTGTTGTTTTCCTGTTCTGGGAAAACCTAATTGAATACAATCAAGGAGCCTCTAAAGGTTAATTTAAGAGAGCTTTACTTTGAAATCTCATTGTTTTCTGGTAAAATACCAGGCCTAGAGATGGATTAGTTAATCCAAAGGATAATGAGATCACTTAATCTAGTACAAAATAGTTTTAATAAATGGGCAAAAGCTTTTAGTACTGCCTAAGGTAATGTAATCTCAAATAAACAAGAATGCACAGTTTTATTGAGGGATTTGCTCATTAGTGCTTGGGCCAAAGAAGGAAAGATTGTACATTTCTTAGTGGAGGTTAATGGAATCAGAAGAATTGATGGACTTGAATGGTTTAAAAGTGATGTTTTTATGTGCTATGCTTTACTTGCTTTCTAGCAATATTTCCTAATATAGAAATTAACTTATCAAATACATACTAAGCTCTGTGCCAGGTAGTGTGCTGGGCATTGAAGCAGAAATCAGGAAATAGAAAGGTAGTTCCTGTTTCTGGAAGCTTGTGGACTAGTCAGTGAAATATGCATTAGTAATTAAAACTCTATGGACTTCTGTGTGTGGTTATGATAGGTTATCAGATCAAACTCTGCTGAGAACTATTTTGTTTAAAATGCAAATATATATATATATGTCTGTGAAGGCACTGGGGACTAATGAAGGCAGCTGGGACAGATTTGGCAGGAGCCAAGATTGCAGGGAGAAAGAGATCACACTGAGTTGAGCTTCTGTTTACACTGCCATTTTCAACCCTTGGAGCATTTGCCAGCTCCTGGCATGGGTCAGAGACCAAAGAGAAAGCAGTGGTCCAGAGCTTGTTTCAGAGTCACTGAGGAGGGAAACTAAAATCTGAATTTGGAGCTACTAATGCAACAGAGATTTGAGGGTCCTAAATCCCAGGGAGAAGACAGTCTCAGAGTAGTGAACTCAACATTTGACTTAGCTCTTGTCCTCAAGGTATTTGTCGCATGCTAAGATGCGTGGAGGTGGGCCTGGAGAACTTCAGCAGAAATCTGCTGCTGAGAGGATAGGGACTTCAGCACAGCTTTTGTTCTCCTGGTACCAGGAAGATAAAAACCAAGAGTTCAAGACCAACCAAGGAGGAGTGACCCTGGCAAACATCCTGGGAGTTCAATAGAGCCCTCAAAAGAACTGTGCCTTAGGGGACGCTCGGCGGCGCCCGGGACAGTCGGGAACCGCACCCGCAGCCGCCGTTCGCGCAGCCGGACGAGGGGACGATGGAGCTGGAGCCCGAGTTGCTGCTGCAGGAGGCCCGCGAGAGCGTGGAGGCGGCGCAGACCTACCGGCGGGAGCTAGGCCAGAGGCTGCAGGGGCTGCGGGAGGCGTAGAGGCAGATCAAGGAGAGTGCATCCCAGAGGAGAGATGTCCTCAAACAGCATTTTAATGATTTGAAAGGAACCCTTGGGAAGCTCCTGGATGAACGATTGGTGACCCTTTTGCAAGAGGTGGACACCATTGAACAGGAGACCATTAAACCACTAGATGACTGCCAGAAGCTGATAGAGCACGGAGTTAACACTGCAGCGGACTTAGTCCAAGAAGGTGAGATCGCCATTCTGGGTGGTGTAGGAGAACAGAATGAAAAACTGTGGAGCTTTACCAAAAAGGCCTCACACATCCAGTTGGACAGCTTACCAGAGGTGCCTTTACTGGCTGATGTGCCTTGCTTATCTGCTCAGTTGGATGACTCAATTCTTAACATAGTGAAAGACCATACTTTCAAGCATGGAATGGTAGCATCTCACCCACCAGTACAGATAGAAGAATTGATAGAGAAACCCGGAGGCATCATCGTACGATGGTGTAAGGTACGTAATTCAGGATTGTAGAAATGGCTTCAGCATTATGGATTTGAGATTTGGGGGCCTTTACGATTTTTTTTTAGTAGTTGCCTTTGAATATTTTCTTCTCTTCATGAACAAAAGTGCCCTTTGCTTTACAACTAAGGTCACAGGGAACTTGAACTAAGGTAGCTCTTCCAGTTGGGATGAACAGTTTTGAAGGTACTTTATAAAATCTCTGTATCGAAATGTTGTTTCCCATCACATATTTCCCAAACTTAACTCTTGGTGAGTTAAGGATCGCTCAGAATTAGAAAAGTCAGAAGGTGATAGTGAATATTGGGTGCTGGATATTTTTCTGTTCAACACTGAACTAATTAATACCTCTGAAATAAAGTTTTAAAGTATGGTTTTTTCACACTCTCAGCATTGCCAAGAATTTTGTGTATTAAATCATATTATGCTTGTGAATTACCATATTTTAGATAAAAACCATGTCCAGATGAGTCATGATGTCTTGGCTGTTGACAGGTAACATCATTCAGAGGTGGGTGGTCAGCTTCTGGAAACTATTTTCTTAAACGGGATTTTTATTTTTTCCAATTTTTTGGTTTGTTTTTTAATTAATTAATTTTTGTTGTTGTTTTTAAAGGGATTTTAAAAATTGACGCCTTTGTATAGAAGAAAGAAGTAGAGATGCTTTTGTTGGTTCAAAATAAAAACTCTTATTCCATTTCTATTCTTTTGCCTGTCTGTGGACCTACAGTTTCCAGTTTTTTTGCTGTAACCATTATTATTCATGTTTCCTTGTGTACACATTTAAGATTTTTTTCTAAAGCATATACCTAGCCATAAAATTATGAGGTCTTAAGAGTACTGGATCTGTACTCTACTAGGAAATACCAAACTCTTTCCAAAGTGACTGTCCCAGAGTATACTTCTACCAGTAGTGTATGTGTTCCTCTTACTCTGCATCCTGACCAATACTTGGCATTGTCAGACTTTATATTTTTGCCAGCGTGGTATATCATTGTGGGTTTTGATTGCATTTTCCATACTACAAATTAGGTTAAATATTTTTATATATTTTTGGCTGCTTCCATTTCTTATTCTCTAGAATGCTTATTCATGTCTTTTGCCCATTTCCCTTATTGGGTGGTTTGTCTTCTATTAATTTTTTTTAAAATTTATTTTACTGTTTTATTTTATGTATTTATTTGTCTGCGTTGGGTCTTCATTGCTGTTTGCGGGCTTTTCTCTGGTTGCGGCAAGCGGGGGCTACTCTTCGTTGCAGTGCGCAGACTTCTCATTGTGGTGGCTTCTTTTGTTGCGGAGCATGGGCTCTAGGCTCATGGGCTTCAGTAGTTGTGGCATGTGGGCTCAGTAGTTGTGGTTTTTGGGCTCTAGAGCGCAGGCTCAGTAGTTGTGGTGCACGGGCTTTGTTGCTCTGCGGCACGTGGGATCTTCCCAGACCAGGGATCGAACCCGTGTCCCCTGCATTGGCAGGCGGATTCTTAACCACTGTGCCACCAGGGAAGCCCTGTCTTCTATTAATTTTAAGGAGTCCTTTATATATTTCAGATATTAGCTCTCTCTTGGTAATATGAATAATGTAGTTTTGGGATACTTGTCTTTGAATTTTGAATGTCTTATCTTTGGCATTAATTGTTTAGAAGACATGCCATTACTTCAGAGGAAGCAGATTTTTTTCATATCAGACTGGGGTTATAAAACACATGGTTCAATAAGGAAAAGAAGGGAAATAATAATGGCACATTTCCTCTGACCTTCCTGAGAAGAGCCCGTATTCAGCATGTGGGCCTGTATGCTTGGCCCCAAATGCCCCCATTCAAAGTTCCTAAGTAGTGATGCTGAGAGAAGTTGTTCTCTGACTTTTACCTAACGTAAAGCCTTTCTCCTCAGGTGGATGACGACTTTACCGCCCAAGATTACAGGCTCCAGTTCCGTAAATGTACTTCCAGTCATTTTGAGGACGTGTATGTAGGCTCTGAAACTGAATTCATAGTATTGCACATAGACCCCAATGTTGATTATCAGTTCAGAGTCTGCGCCCGAGGAGATGGCCGACAGGAGTGGAGTCCTTGGAGTGTCCCCCAGATAGGTCATTCCACGCTGGTGCCTCATGAGTGGACAGCTGGCTTTGAGGGGTACAGTCTGAGCAGTCGAAGAAACATAGCGCTTCGGAATGATGCTGAATCGTCTGGTGTTCTCTACTCCAGCGCTCCCACTTAACTTCTGTGGGCAGACATTAACATTCAGAGTTGAAACTGTGGGACAGCCAGACAGAAGAGACAGTATAGGAGTGTGTGCAGAAAAACAGAACAGATATGACTCCCTGCAGTGGGATCAAGCAGTTTGCATTAGTACAAATGGTGCAGTTTTTGTAAATGGAAAAGAAATGACTAATCAGTTGCCCGCAGTTACTTCTGGGTCCACTGTCACATTTGACATTGAAGCTGTGACTCTAGGATCCAGCAATAATAACGAAGGCGGAAACATCAAGCTTCAAGTAACTATTAGCTCAAATAACAGAGAAGTGGTGTTTGATTGGTTGCTCGATCAGTCTTGTGGTTCTCTTTACTTTGGACGCTCTTTTTTCTATACTGGGTGGAAAGTGCTGGTATTCTAGATTTTCAGATGATTGGCTTTGGGTTTGCAGGGGTTTCACATAGCTTTCCTCAGCCCAGTTCAGTTGTCATTGGTTTAAAAAATGGTTAGATTCATCTCTCAGTTAAGTCATTGGAAACAGAAATTATTTACTGGATTTATTTTCCAATATCTTAGCAATAAGAGGCATGAATATTGTGGACAAAACAGTAATTCAGTCCATTTTATTTTTAGCATAGTGTTAATTGGAATATCACATCACAATAAAAATCAAATTGGCTTTTAAAAGTATGAGGCAATATAGACAGCCCTATGTACCTTTCCACTGTACTTCTTTTTAAAGTTGGCTGTAAGAACACAAAAATGTAATGTAACATTTTTTTTTTATTAAATCTTTATCTTTTAAAGATCCAAGGCCATGCAAGACTTTAGAATGAAAAGGCAAGAATAGACCAGGTAGAATGTGCCACCATGTACGCTGTAATATACACTCTCTTGTGTGTTCTCCACAGGAGTGTTGAATATGCTCTTCATATTCAGGGATTTGTAAGCAGTATTGAATTTTATCTCATGTTCAGTAATCTTTAAGTCCCCAAAGCATGGTAATTTTTGCATTTTTAAAAATTACTGAGCAAATGTCTACAACAGGCAAGGTGTTTTCTTTTGTTCTTTCCTTGCAGTTCAGTTCACGATAGGCTAGAGGGTTTTTACAGGGTAAAACTACTTATGGAAGTAGTACGCACAGCAGTGTTAGCCATGTCCCATGTTTGAAATATGCACAGGTGCATATCCAGCCTCAGTGACGTGCATGTTGTTCTTCCTAGGGTCTGAGCTGCAGTCCGGTTTCGTAAATGTTCTTTTAGTGGACCAAACAAATGTAGGGTAAATACTTGACCTATTTTTTGGAAAACTTAAATTTGTTTAAAATATTTATTTGAAGGATTTAGGATGTAAAAATGATTATCTTGCTATATAACAGCTTAAGATCTTTTTTCTTTAATGTGAATTTTTTTTTCATTTTTAACAGAAAAGTGGAAAAGCAAGTTTGATATTTTTGTGAGATAATTTATTTGGGGATTCCAGTTCCCTATTAGACAATCATGACCTTTTCCCCTTGCCTTTTTATATTATAAGTAAGCTGTTTTTCACTTGCTTAGTGACTGTTAAGAAGATGTGCTAGAATGTAGATGCCTCGTCCAACTGTCTGAAACAAAATAAAAAACTGAAAGGTATATGTGTGTATTTTTTTCTTTCATGAGATTTAATTAATTCAGATTTAATTTTTTAAGTAGAGGGAGAAAAGTCATCTTCACTTTTAAGTGGGAGGATCCATATATATATATAAAATGAATAAGTTATATATACATATATAACATATATATTGGCAAGACTGTACTCCCTCCAAAGGGTCTAGGGGAGAATCCTTGTCTCTGGAAGCTTCTGGTGGCCGCATGCATTCCTTGACTTGTTGCTGCATAACTCCAGTCTCTGTCTTCCCATGGCCTTTGGGCTTTGTTTGTAGCTGGGCCACGCAGCTTGTGGGATCTTAGTTCCCCGACCAGGGATTGAACCTTTGGCTGTGGCAGTCCTAACTAACCCCTGGACCACCGGGGAATTCCCTCCTTTGGTCTCTTAAAAGAACATTTCTCTTGGATTTAGGACCCAGTCAGATAATCCAGGATGATCTCATCTCAAGGTTCTCAATTTATATCTTCACAGACCCTTTTTCCAAATAAAATCACTGTCACAGCTTCTGGTGTGGACATGTCTTTTTGTGGGCCACCACCATTCAACCCTGACGATGGTGTTCGGCTGGAGTGGAGTGGTGGTTGGCTGTAAGTTTCTGTTTTGCTAGGCTGCCCCTTTCCTGGTCCTTTGGCTACAGAGAGCAGGCTTTTGTTGGGGCTTTTTTGTCTGTGTCTGTTGGTATTTCCACGTTGCTGGCTTCTTCAGCCCCAAGTCTGAGATACATAAGACAAGAGAACCCTAGGAACGCACAGTACTGAGTTCCTTGAGTTTTGAGGTCCCTTGGCCATCTGCCAGAATCTTCTTATGTTTGTTTTATATTTTTTTTCCAGGGTTTTGAGTTGTACTTAGCAGGAGGAATAGGGAAATTATGCTATTCCGTCTTCTCAGAAGCATAAATTCTGAAGCTATATAATAGATTTTAATATCAAAACAAAAATAGAAGTAGAGATGTAAGGTAAATACATCTCTTATGAGCGGTTTTCCTGCAGAGGGAGCAGCGTAAGCATCTAGCTCCTGTGTTAAATATGAAGGATTTAGTTCAAGAAGTGAGATTTATTCAATTATTGAGAACAAACTATTGGGACAACTGTGATTGACGGTCACACACTCATTTAGGTATCTCCTAAACTGGTTCAGAACTTTCCATACGTATGTAAATCAACCAGTGCCAGAATGGATAGCTTTCTCAGCTCAAATCCACTGCTGCATTACTTGTTTCCTGTGTCCCATGTCTTCCTCCTTCTTGGATTGTTCCTTTATTTTAGTGGAGCCCTTCCTCCATTTCCTGAGAAAGGGTGCCCAAGAGGTAAATATTTTGAGAGGTAGAGGTCTGAAAATCTCTTTATCCTACATTTGACTGTGACTCATTAAGAATTCTAGGTTGGAGATCATTTCCCCCTCAGAATTTGAATGCATTGCTCTTTTGTCACCTAGGATACAACCAAAAGTTGACGCCGTTCTGGTGCTCGTTCGTTTGTAGGTTGTATGTTTTTTCTCGTTGGAAGACTGTGGTATTTTCTCTTTATTCTGTCTTCCTAGGTTGGTATAACACTCAGCTACATAGCTCATTTAACTGTTGACCCTATGGGTAGATGAATTTCTGACACCTGCTTTAAACCCACTAGATTATAAATTCCTTGAGCTTTTGTATCTTCTGTAGCAATTATTCCCAGTGCTGCTTGCACATTAGAATTTCCTGGAGAGCTTTTAAAAATAGCAAAAATTCTGATTTAATTGGTACTAGTGGCGCTCACTTTTTTTTTTTTAAAAGAAATGAAATTATTCTATCATGAAGGCAGATTTGGGAATAACTGCTCCAAAGTAACCAAAAGTCCAGTCTCCGTAGTAATTTTTTTTGTAAATCTAAATTTTCTTTGAAAGCCAATCCTTTATTCTGAAATTATCCTTCTTGCTCTTTTTGTACTGTGTCTGTCCTATATAACATGAAAGTGACAGTAGATGTCAGGTTTGCTTGTTTTGTTCATAAATCTTATCTGACAAAAAGTCAAAAAATTTTTGAATGTATATTACTGGTCTATGAAATCCAAAAGTCTGGAATCTACTTTTGGGTCTTCGTTGCCGCGTGCAGGCTTTCTCTAGTTGCGGCGAGCGGGGGCTGCTCTTCTTTGCGGTGCGCATACTTCTCATTGCGGTGGCTTCTCTTGTTGCGGAGCATGGGCTCTAAGCGCACGGGCTTCAGTAGTTGTGGCACGTGGGCTCAGTAGTTGTGGCTTGCGGGCTCTAGAGCACAGGCTCAGTAGTTGTGGCGTGTGGGCTTAGTTGCTCTGCAGCATGTGGGATCTTCCCAGACCAGGGCTCGAATCCGTGTCCCCTGCATTGGCAGGCGGATTCTTAACCACTGAGCCACCAGGGAAGCCCTACAATTGTGTTTTTAAATTAATTTAAATATATAGATTACCTCTAATAGTTCTTTAGTGCTTATGGAGAGAAGTGATGCTCCGCTGCCCTATACCATCACCTCTGTGAATTCTGCTTCCCAGAGGCAGCTACTCCAGTTCTTTGACTGTTTCTTTAGGGATTAACAGTGTAAGATTGATGGTATGAGACTAACCAGGTAATAAGGAAAATAACTCGTACTTTCAGTATACTTTTCTTTGGTTCTAAATTTTATATTTAACAACTTCTGTTGTACTGTTGTTTTCCTGTTCTGGGAAAACCTAATTGAATACAATCAAGGAGCCTCTAAAGGTTAATTTAAGAGAGCTTTACTTTGAAATCTCATTGTTTTCTGGTAAAATACCAGGCCTAGAGATGGATTAGTTAATCCAAAGGATAATGAGATCACTTAATCTAGTACAAAATAGTTTTAATAAATGGGCAAAAGCTTTTAGTACTGCCTAAGGTAATGTAATCTCAAATAAACAAGAATGCACAGTTTTATTGAGGGATTTGCTCATTAGTGCTTGGGCCAAAGAAGGAAAGATTGTACATTTCTTAGTGGAGGTTAATGGAATCAGAAGAATTGATGGACTTGAATGGTTTAAAAGTGATGTTTTTATGTGCTATGCTTTACTTGCTTTCTAGCAATATTTCCTAATATAGAAATTAACTTATCAAATACATACTAAGCTCTGTGCCAGGTAGTGTGCTGGGCATTGAAGCAGAAATCAGGAAATAGAAAGGTAGTTCCTGTTTCTGGAAGCTTGTGGACTAGTCAGTGAAATATGCATTAGTAATTAAAACTCTATGGACTTCTGTGTGTGGTTATGATAGGTTATCAGATCAAACTCTGCTGAGAACTATTTTGTTTAAAATGCAAATATATATATATATGTCTGTGAAGGCACTGGGGACTAATGAAGGCAGCTGGGACAGATTTGGCAGGAGCCAAGATTGCAGGGAGAAAGAGATCACACTGAGTTGAGCTTCTGTTTACACTGCCATTTTCAACCCTTGGAGCATTTGCCAGCTCCTGGCATGGGTCAGAGACCAAAGAGAAAGCAGTGGTCCAGAGCTTGTTTCAGAGTCACTGAGGAGGGAAACTAAAATCTGAATTTGGAGCTACTAATGCAACAGAGATTTGAGGGTCCTAAATCCCAGGGAGAAGACAGTCTCAGAGTAGTGAACTCAACATTTGACTTAGCTCTTGTCCTCAAGGTATTTGTCGCATGCTAAGATGCGTGGAGGTGGGCCTGGAGAACTTCAGCAGAAATCTGCTGCTGAGAGGATAGGGACTTCAGCACAGCTTTTGTTCTCCTGGTACCAGGAAGATAAAAACCAAGAGTTCAAGACCAACCAAGGAGGAGTGACCCTGGCAAACATCCTGGGAGTTCAATAGAGCCCTCAAAAGAACTGTGCCTTAGGGGACGCTCGGCGGCGCCCGGGACAGTCGGGAACCGCACCCGCAGCCGCCGTTCGCGCAGCCGGACGAGGGGACGATGGAGCTGGAGCCCGAGTTGCTGCTGCAGGAGGCCCGCGAGAGCGTGGAGGCGGCGCAGACCTACCGGCGGGAGCTAGGCCAGAGGCTGCAGGGGCTGCGGGAGGCGTAGAGGCAGATCAAGGAGAGTGCATCCCAGAGGAGAGATGTCCTCAAACAGCATTTTAATGATTTGAAAGGAACCCTTGGGAAGCTCCTGGATGAACGATTGGTGACCCTTTTGCAAGAGGTGGACACCATTGAACAGGAGACCATTAAACCACTAGATGACTGCCAGAAGCTGATAGAGCACGGAGTTAACACTGCAGCGGACTTAGTCCAAGAAGGTGAGATCGCCATTCTGGGTGGTGTAGGAGAACAGAATGAAAAACTGTGGAGCTTTACCAAAAAGGCCTCACACATCCAGTTGGACAGCTTACCAGAGGTGCCTTTACTGGCTGATGTGCCTTGCTTATCTGCTCAGTTGGATGACTCAATTCTTAACATAGTGAAAGACCATACTTTCAAGCATGGAATGGTAGCATCTCACCCACCAGTACAGATAGAAGAATTGATAGAGAAACCCGGAGGCATCATCGTACGATGGTGTAAGGTGGATGACGACTTTACCACCCAAGATTACAGGCTCCAGTTCCGTAAATGTACTTCCAGTCATTTTGAGGACGTGTATGTAGGCTCTGAAACTGCATTCATAGTATTGCACATAGACCCCAATGTTGATTATCAGTTCAGAGTCTGCGCCCGAGGAGATGGCCGACAGGAGTGGAGTCCTTGGAGTGTCCTCCAGATAGGTCATTCCACGCTGGTGCCTCATGAGTGGACAGCTGGCTTTGAGGGGTACAGTCTGAGCAGTCGAAGAAACATAGCGCTTCGGAATGATGCTGAATCGTCTGGTGTTCTCTACTCCAGCGCTCCCACTTAACTTCTGTGGGCAGACATTAACATTCAGAGTTGAAACTGTGGGACAGCCAGACAGAAGAGACAGTATAGGAGTGTGTGCAGAAAAACAGAACAGATATGACTCCCTGCAGTGGGATCAAGCAGTTTGCATTAGTACAAATGGTGCAGTTTTTGTAAATGGAAAAGAAATGACTAATCAGTTGCCCGCAGTTACTTCTGGGTCCACTGTCACATTTGACATTGAAGCTGTGACTCTAGGATCCAGCAATAATAACGAAGGCGGAAACATCAAGCTTCAAGTAACTATTAGCTCAAATAACAGAGAAGTGGTGTTTGATTGGTTGCTCGATCAGTCTTGTGGTTCTCTTTACTTTGGACGCTCTTTTTTCTATACTGGGTGGAAAGTGCTGGTATTCTAGATTTTCAGATGATTGGCTTTGGGTTTGCAGGGGTTTCACATAGCTTTCCTCAGCCCAGTTCAGTTGTCATTGGTTTAAAAAATGGTTAGATTCATCTCTCAGTTAAGTCATTGGAAACAGAAATTATTTACTGGATTTATTTTCCAATATCTTAGCAATAAGAGGCATGAATATTGTGGACAAAACAGTAATTCAGTCCATTTTATTTTTAGCATAGTGTTAATTGGAATATCACATCACAATAAAAATCAAATTGGCTTTTAAAAGTATGAGGCAATATAGACAGCCCTATGTACCTTTCCACTGTACTTCTTTTTAAAGTTGGCTGTAAGAACAGAAAAATGTAACGTAACATTTTTTTTTTATTAAATCTTTATCTTTTAAAGATCCAAGGCCATCCAAGACTTTAGAATGAAAAGGCAAGAAAAGACCAGGTAGAATGTGCCACCATGTATGCTGTAATATACACTCTCTTGTGTGTTCTCCACAGGAGTGTTGAATATGCTTTTCATATTCAGCGATTTGTAAGCAGTATTGAATTTTATCTCATGTTCAGTAATCTTTAAGTCCCCAAAGCATGATAATTTTTGCATTTTTAAAAATTACTGAGCAAATGTCTACAACAGGCAAGGTGTTTTCTTTTGTTCTTTCCTTGCAGTTCAACTCACGATAGGCTAGAGGGTTTTTACAGGGTAAAACTACTTAAGGAAGTAGTATGCACAGCAGTGTTAGCCATGTCCCATGTTTGAAATATGCACAGGTGCATATCCAGTCTCAGTGACGTGCATGTTGTTCTTCCTAGGGTCTGAGCTGCAGTCCGGTTTCGTAAATGTTCTTTTAGTGGACCAAACAAATGTAGGGTAAATACTTGACCTATTTTTTGGAAAACTTAAATTTGTTTAAAATATTTATTTGAAGGATTTAGGAGGTAAAAATGATTATCTTGCTATGTAACAGCTAAAGATCTTTTTTCTTTAATGCGAATTTTTTTTTTTTTTCATTTTTAACAGAAAGTAGAAAAGCAAGTTTGATATTTTTGTGAGATAATTTATTTGGGGATTCCAGTTCCCTGGTAGACCATCATGACCTTTTCCCCTTGCCTTTTTATATTATAAGTAAGCTGTTTTTCACTTGCTTAGTGACTGTTAAGAAGATGTGCTAGAATGTAGATGCCTCGTCCAACTGTCTGAAACAAAATAAAAAACTAAAAGGTAAAAAAAGACAAAAACAAAAAAACTGTGCCTTACAGATAAAGGTTGACTGGAAAAGGCCAGCTTGAAATTCAGCATCAGAACTTTCACCTGCTACATCGAGGTGTTCAGCTGCCAGAAGAAACTTAAAACCTTTCTGCAGGGAGATGGCACCATCCAGCCCCTTATATTCTGATACCCAGTGTCTCACAGTCCATCAGAAATACCAGTCATGCCAGTAAACATGATCAAATGACTGAAAATCAAGGGAAATAATGAGTAATATAGGGAAAAACTTCAGGTGATCCAGATACTTAGATTAGGCCTTTAAAATAACTGATAGGGCTTCCCTGGTGACGCAGTGGTTGCGCGTCCGCCTGCCGATGCAGGGGAACCGGGTTCGCGCCCCGGTCTGGGAGGATCCCACGTGCCGCGGAGCGGCTGGGCCCGTGGGCCATGGCCGCTGAGCCTGCGCGTCCGGAGCCTGTGCTCCGCAACGGGAGAGGCCGCAGCAGAGGGAGGCCCGCATACCACAAAATAAATAAATAAATAAATAAATAAAATTAAAAATAAAAAATAAAATAACTGATTAATGTGTTCAAGAAAATAGATGAAGAGAAAGAAAATTTTACCAGAGAAATGGAATCTATAAAATAGAATCAGATGGAAATTTTAGAATTAAAAAAATACAATAGCTGAAATTAGGAATTCCAATACATGCATTTAACAGCACACTAGATACAATACAAATTTGTGAATTGTAGGGTTGATCAGTTAAAAATATCCACAGTGAAGCACTGAGAGATGAAAGGTTGAAAAATACATAAGAAGGTATCATAGATGTGAGACACAGTAGAAGACTTAACATGTGTGTAATTGGAGTCCTAGGAGGAGAGGGAAGGACAGGAGTGTCCTACTCAAACTGCGAAAAATGAAAGCCAATGAGAAAAATCATAAAATAGAAAAGGTATTAGCTTCAGAAGAGTACTGATAAGACTGGCAACTTCTCCATAGATGGACAAAAACAGAATTTATCACCAACAGGCCCACTCTGAAAGAAAAAAAGGAAATTCTTTCAGCAGAAAGAAAATAATACCATAGGGAAACAAAATTATAGGAAGGAGTAAAGAGCAATGGGAGAAATAAGTATATGGGTAAGTGTAAATGAATATTGACTCTTCAGTATAATAAAAATGTCTTGTTTAACGATGTATTTAGGTTTAAAATATAAAACAAAAATGGCTCAATTGGTTGGTAGAAAAGTAAATGTCATGAACATGTTGTAAGGTCCTTGTATTGTCCAGAAAGTTATAAAATTCTGAATTTATGGTAGATACTAGTGAGTTAAGGGTCACATACCATAAGTCTCTAGGGCTGCACTGTCTGATACAGTGGCCATTGGCTGCATGTGATTATCAAGCACTTCAAATGTGGCCAGTCCAAATTGAGATGTGCTGTGATTATAAAACACACATCAGATTTTGAAGACTTAGTATGGGGAAAAAAGGATGTAAAACAACCCATTCAGAAATATTGATACAGGGCTTCCCTGGTGGCGCAGTGGTTGAGAGTCCGCCTGCCAATGCAGGGGACACGGGTTCGTGCCCCGGTTCGGGAGGATCCCACATGCCGCGGAGTGGCTGGGCCCGTGGGCCATGGCCACTGGTCCTGCGCGTCTGGAGCTTGTGCCCCACAATGGGAGAGGCCACAACGGTGAGAGGCCCGCGTACCGCCTGCCGATGCAGGGGACACGGGTTCGTGCCCCGGTTCGGGAGGATCCCACATGCCGCGGAGTGGCTGGGCCCGTGGGCCATGGCCACTGGTCCTGCGCGTCTGGAGCTTGTGCCCCACAATGGGAGAGGCCACAACGGTGAGAGGCCCGCGTACCGGGAAAAAAAAAAAATATTGATACATATTGAAATGATCATATTTTAATATATTAGATTGAATAAAATATATTAATATTATATGTCTTTTCACTGTTTTAATGTGACTGCTAGAAATT
This sequence comes from Physeter macrocephalus, assembly GCF_002837175.3. Classification (NCBI taxonomy): domain Eukaryota; kingdom Metazoa; phylum Chordata; class Mammalia; order Artiodactyla; family Physeteridae; genus Physeter; species Physeter macrocephalus. The sequence continues at coordinate 2,865,875 of NC_041232.1, read as the reverse complement.
ATATATTGGTAACAACTAAAATAATAATAAAAAATGGAAAATTAAGAGGCTAATAGAGAGGGAAATGGAGTAATAATAAATACTCAATTAATCCAAAAGAAGGCAGGAAAGGAGAGAAAAGGAACAAAGCATAAGGGTACAGAAGTAAACTTAAACCCAAGTATATTACAATTGCATTATACATACATAGACTGAGTATTACAGTTAAAAGACCAAGATTTTCAGATTATAAAAAACAAACCCAATGCTGTTTTGCATATAAGAACCATCCTTTAACTGGAAAGAATGAAGAAGATAAAAGAATGGGAAAGATACTATGCAAGCACTAATCAAAAGTTGGGAGATCTATACTAACATCAGACAAAGTACTTGTCACAGAAAGAAATATTACTAGGGATTTCCCTGGTGGTGCAGTGGTTAAGAATCCGCCTGCCAATGCAGCAGACATGGGTTTGAGCCCTGGTCCGGGAAGAAACCACATGCCGCAGAGCAACTAAGCCTGTGCGCCACAACTACTGAGCCTGCGCTCTAGAGCCTGCCAGCCACAACTGCTGAGCCCGCATGCTACAGCTACTGAAGCCTGTGCACCTAGAGCCCATGCTCTGCAACAAGAGAAGCCACTGCAGTGAGAAGCCACACACCGCAAGAAAGAGAGTAGCCCCCGCTTGCCGCAACTAGAGAAAGCCTGCGTGCAGCAACAAAGACCCAGCGCAGCCAAAAGTAAATAAATAAATAATTTTTTTTTAAAAAAGGAAATATTACTAAAGATAAAGATGACACTTCATTATGATAAAAGGATCAAAACAAAAATAGCAACAACTGCAGTAGTCAAGGCAGTCTTGGGAAACAGAGTTGGAAGACTTACATTGCCCAGTAAGAAGATTTCACGGGCACTTACATCCTAAACTCATATGCACCTGATAACATAGCCCCAAAGAACATAAAGCAAAACTGACAGAACTGAAAGGAGAAAAAGACAGTCTCTCAGTCATATTTGGAGGTTTTAACACACCTCTCTCAGTAACTAGTAGAAGAAGCAAACAGAAATTTAGTAAAGCTATAGAAGATTGGAGTAACACAATTAACCAGTTTGTCCTGACTGACAGCTATAAAATGCTGCACCAGACAACTGCAGATTGCCCATTCCTTCCAGTTGGCCACAGAATGTTGATCAAAATGGGCCATATGCTGAGCCTTATGTAGCAAGTCTCAAAAAATTTCAAAGAATTAAAATCCTTCAGAGTAAGTTCTCAAAATGAAAGGATAGATATGATCAGTAGATGCAGAAAAAGCATTTGATAAAATTCAGCAGCTGTTTTCACTGTTTAATTTTTTTTTAAAGGAACAAATTTCTAACAAATTAGGAATAAAAGCTGCTTTCCCTACTCTGATAAAAGGTATCTAGAAAAAAATAGTAGACAGGACATCAATCTTAATTGTGACATCAAGAGCTTTCTGCCAGAGATGAGGAAAGCAAGAAGACTGCTCTCACTTCTCTTCAATGTTGTATTGAAAGTCCTAGCTAGGGCAGTAAGGCAGAAAAAGAAATAAAAAGTGTAATTATTGGAAAGAAAGATATAAAACTTTATTTACAGACACAATTATGATGTAGAAAATCTAACAAAGATGCAGATATAAACATAAGAATCAAACAAAAATTTTTTAAAGATTTCATTTTTGTTAGCATTTTAAAAAGTACATAGGAATGAATCTAATGCAAGATGTATAGAACAGAAGAATATAAAATATCATTGTAAGACGTTAAAGAAGACCTAAGTAAATGGCATGATGTGCTAATAAGTTCATTGATTGGAAGAACAGATAATCTATAAAGTAAATGTAATCCCAATCAGAATATCAGCAGGGTTTTCTTTATTTTTTTTAATGGGAATTGACCAGCTGATTAACATTTATATGGAAACCCACTTGGATAGATAGCCCGGGCAGTCGTGAAAAACAAAGCTGAAGGACTTGTACTACCCAATAGGAAGACTTCACAAGCACTTCATAAAAAAAGGATATCCAATGGCCAGTAATAAACAGCTGAAAAAATGCCCAGCATCATGAATCATCAGGGAAATACAAATTAAAACCACAATGAGGTGATGCTACAGCAGATTAGACACAGAATGCCTAGTTCAAAAAGCTGATAATCCCTAGTGTTGGGAAAGAAGCAGAATAAGAACACTTAGACATTGCTGATGGGGTTGGAAAATGTTCCAGCCATTTTGGAGAACTATTTGGAAGTATCTGCTGAAGTTGAATGTTCATATATCATATGAGCAAGCAGTTTCACTCTCAGGTATATCTCAACCAAAGTGTGTACATGCATTCATCAAAAGACATGTATGAGGTTGTTAACAATCTTGGGTTGCTTGAAACCCCAGAAGTTGGCAAGATTAGTCTAATATGTGTCACAATAATGGTTAACCTTTAGGAGGTCACAGGAGGCTTTCTGGGTTATAAGTACTAGGTAACTAATACTTACGAAAAAATGGAAAAAATATGAATTCCATCATATTTTCTACATAGACAATTTTGCCATCTTCGACTAAAGACAGTTTTAATTCTTCCTTTATAATCTAGATGCCTTTTATTCCTTTTTCTTTCCTTATTGTACTGGCTAGGAACTACAGTACAATATTGAATAGAAGCAGATATCCCTGTCTTGTTACTGGTCTTAGGGCAGGGGTCAGTAGAGTTTTACTTAAAGGCCTAACAGTAAATATTTTGGACTCTGTGGGTCATAGGTCTCTATTGCAGCTATTCAACTCTGCCATTGTACCTTGAAATTAGCCATAAGTCAATACATAAATAAATAGGCGTGCCTATATTTTAGTCAAAATAGGCAAGAGGGTCATAGTTTGCTGATACCTATCTTAGGGGGAAGGCATTCAGTCTTTTACCATTAAGTGTACCATTAGCTCCAGGTTTTGTTGATGGCCTTAATCAGGCTGAGAAAGCTCCCTTCTATTCCTCGGTTGCTGAGAGGTTTCTTTGTTTTTTAGTCAGGATTAGATGCCAGATTTTGTCAAATGCCATTTCTGCATCAGTTGAGATGATCATGTGTTTTTTTTCCTTCATTCTGTCCATATGGTATATTTCATTCATTGATTTTCATGTGTTGAACTATCCTTGAATTCCAAAAATAAATCCCACTTGGTCATGGCGTATGATCCTTTTAATATGCTACTGAATTTGGTTTGCTAGTATTTTGTTGAGGATTTTTACATCATTGTTCATAAGGGATATTTCTCTGTAGTTTTGTTTTCTTACTGTGTCTCTGTCTGGCTTTGGTATCAGAGTAGTGTTGGCCCCATAGAATGAGTTAGGAAGTGTTTCCTCCTCTACAACTTTTGGAAAAGTTTTGAGGAGGATTGGTGTTATTTCTTCTTTAAATGTTTGGTAGAATTCACCCATGAAACCATCCATTCCAGGGCTTTTTTTGTTGGGGGGTTTTTGATTATTGATTCAATCTTCTTACTAGTTAAAGGTCTGTTCAGATTTCCTGTTCCTTCATAATTCAGTCTTGATAGGTTTTGTATTTCTAGGAGTTTGTCTATTTCATCTGGGTTATCCAATTTACTGGTGAACAGTTATTCATAGTACTCTCTCTCTCTTTTTTTTTTTTTTTTTTTTTTTTTTTTTTTTTTTTTTTTTTGTGG